>NW_018405039.1:429129-469927 GCF_002113885.1 Mizuhopecten yessoensis
GGGGGTGTTATTTGTGTGTAAGTTATGTGTGGAGGATAGTCTGTGGAGGGTAGGAGGGAGTAGATATACATCTCTATGACTAACGGGTTTGGCCCCTTGCCAGCCTCCTGGACCATGATGTATTATAAACATGATCAGCCACACAACACAATAGACTTTTCTCCTGGCCAATATAATTCAACAGTTGTATGGTTTCCCACTTGTGCCATTAATCTACAATGTAGGGAGGGATACTAGGAATTCAGTGTTACTTGTTTGCTTGTCAACCCCAATGAGTGGAGTGCCTTGTAGATCTGGAATTCTACTCGGACTACCCCCTCCCTATCACTGTGGTACCTCCCTCTGTTCCACTGCTGTGTGAAGGGTTTCATAGACAACGTCTCACAGCCAGTATTGATGGCTTGTCCTGGTGTCTCTGACATCAGTTTGTAGACTCGCATCGGTACATGTAACTTGACATAACATTGGTGTGTTGACATAACAGCTTTGTGGATGTTACATGAGTTTGAGGATATAGGTCGGTGTGGTATAGATTTGTAGACATTTATAGGACATGTATATATTATTTTAGTGGAGAAATAAATATGACAATATCAAAAGTAAAAATAGGTGAAATTGTTAATACAGTAGATTTCGCTTATTATCACTTCAGAGGTGTCAGCTGAAAATGTGATATTACCCGGAACATGACTTTAAGAGGAAACATGTTTTTCTGACCATTTCAGGTGTCAAAACCCGGAAATTACCGCATTTTAATGTCCAAGTGATATGGTATTACAAAGAAGATAGTGTAATAAATAAATAAATGTAACTAGCGCGACTTCCTTTATTATAATTGAAGTAACCGCTTTTTATTTAATTATTTCATTTAATTGTGCAACCAAAATACTTCCTGAATTCCGGCGGTGCTCTCCGATCGTACGTGACCAAATAAGCCTAGATCGACATGTAGTTGTCAGCTGCTAGTGTTCAGTCTGCTCCGAATTAAGTCGTAAAGAATGTCATGTTAGTACAAATTTACTTAATCTTTTCATTGCTTTGATTTTTAAAACATCTTTGTAAATAAGATGCTTCAAGCATGCGTTCCAAGTTTGAAGTTTACATCATTTTCTGCGAGTGCAGAGAACGTGAAAAAGCTACAAAGTGATGAACTGTGATCTTATGTAACACGTCATTTCATTGGGTGAATTGTCATTGCGTATTTTAATCGACCAATCGGATGCCGTTGAACACGGGAAGAGAAACCCTCGTCGAAAATGGGTCTAAACTGTGCTTACGATATTTTGAAACAATAAGGATTCAAACAAATATCACCAGCTTAGAACATCGATATTCTGAAATGTATATCCGATGATTTGCTCAAATTTAAACATTTAATATGATTTGCAATGTAAACGGGAATGAATCGTTCGATTTATTGATTACGACATAGCTGCCGACGGCATGATTGGGTCCGAGATCTCATCCAATTTTGCGATTCAGTCAAAACCTACACATTACGTTGAATGAGCTTTGCGTTTGAAAGTCAAATCGTTTATTTTATTTTTCACAATTATAGTAGAGCAATGCAAACATATCCGCTCACGAATCAGATCTACACTTGTCGGTACGGTGTTTGATGTCGCTTGGATAATTTTAAAAACAAAACAAAAGCGATCAAATCACGTGAAACTTGCTAAGGTTTTATTATTTGCATCGCTTATTAGACGAAGCATTTAAGTTAAATGTTATTCTGTATTGCAACAACATCGAGTCCCTCACGTTCACAGAAACCCTAACCCCTAACCCAAACCCTATATATTATTTTAGTGGAGAAATAAATATGGCAATATCACAAGTAAAAATAGGTGAAATTGTTAAAAGAATGTAGTTGGAAATGCCTCCATTATTAGGTTGCATTGTAAGCGGGTTACATTGTGTAAATGTTATATTACAGATAGGTACATTGTAAATCATAACATTATAGAAAGGTTTTACTTTTAGCTCGCCCTGCACAAAGGGCCAAATGAGGTTATGCCAAGTACCAACATTTTACTTTGAACACCTTTTAAATAACCAAGAGGCTTAGGGTACCTGGGTTGGAGTGCTATGAAGTTTTAATACTCATGTCAGTGAACTTTACTAACTTTAAAGGTCATAGGGATCAAATATGTTGAAAAACTTCAACAAAATCATCTAAAAAATCATGAGGTCCAGTGCTATGATACTTGGGTATGACCTGTAGGTCAGCAATGCTGGTTGGTTGATAGGTTTTTCGCCTACATGATTCGACCCATGCAGGTTTCATCTCACTGACGGAATCAGCAGTGCAAGTCATTTTCTTATATATATTGTGTTCAGGTTATAGGTAAAGTTGAGAAGTGACTAGGGTCAAAGATTAACTTGGGATATTAAGATCTTGAAGAAACTCAATCTGAAGTGTCTTTTGCTTTTAAGGTCATCTGGGTCAATATGCTAAAAACTTATCTGAAGAATTACAAGGTGTAGAAGAGAGATGGCTAAGTAGATGAGTAGTGAGTCCATGGGTCGTAACTTATAAATGGTTGAGATCTCCATCATGTATACATTTATATGGTTGGTGGGCATGAAGGAAAGAACACAATCATGCTACTAGGATTAGATCCATAACTGGCCCTGCCTAGGGACTTATACTCAGGTCTTAACTCTTTCAGGCCTGGTGGCCATCTTGGATGCAATCCCTAAACATCCCTTTGAGCCAGACTCCCTAAGCCATATCAGCTTCCCTAGTGATACAGCAGCAAAATATTTAACACCTACAACTAAAATCATCATAACATACTAAATAATAAACATAAACTTACCATATTTGAAACACACAGTGTTGAATAAGTGTTCTATCACTTTAGGTAATTTTGTGTACTCCAGAATAAATACTTACTTTAAAAAAAGCTCACAAAAAGTAAACACTTTGAAAATTTTCCAAAAAAAAAAGTATTTGCTACACTACACAACAGTATATGTACACAGTATCAGTAACTTTCCTCTGATTTTATTACTGGAACAAGTTTGGGAAATTAGACGATGGTAAGGCTTGAAACAGGCAACACACAAATTGACATTACACTGTTCACATCCAGATGTTGGTTCTCTCCGTAAGCCCTGTTTAGAACACTGTTTGCATGTCTTCTTCTTCGCCAGGATGGTCGGCCAGTGAATCAGTCCTTCTGTAGCTTTATTTTGAACACTCTCCCTTTTTCTTTTCAGCCAATAACCTCCCATTAGTTGTTTTGCCAGGTTTTTTCTAAAGTCTGGTTGTGTTCTGCGTTTTGCTCTCCCACTTTTGGTTTTAAGTTGGTGGGTTGGAGATTCCTTCATCATGATGAACCCGTTGATGATGGAGATGTCAACCAGAAACCAAAACAGATACTTCCACCACCTCGCTGCTTTCCTTGAGATGGAGTAGGCAGAGCGAAGCTGGTCTGCTCTGTCAACACCATTCATGAAGCTTGTGTAGTTCCTCAATGCTTTTGGGCAGGGAACATCTCTAACAGTCCCATCTTTTTTCTTTCTCTGGACCGTGTCCATCTCAAGTGGGCTGTCACATGTTGACAATATGTGAACAGTTCTTTTGTCATGCCATGCCACAGCAACCATCTGTCCCTTCTGCTGCATGGTGAGATCCCCTTGGTTTTTAAGCTTAGCTTGTGATATAGCCTTTGGTATGTGCTTCCTGTTCGTTCGAAATGTTCCGTAGGCGTATGTTTTTTCGCGGAGAAGTTCTTCGAACAAAGGGACAGAGCTGAAGTAGTTATCACAATATACTTTGTGATACTTCCCCCAGATATCTTGAGTCAGCTCTCTCACAACACGTTCTCCTAGTCCAACTTCTGGTGCATTTCCAACTTTCCCTGTGTAGACTTGGAAGTCGTTGACAAATCTATTGTGTGGATCAGCCCTGACCCACACTTTGATGCCGCGTTTCGTTGGCTTCATTGGGACATTTTGTTTGAATCCCAGGCGACCTGTGTAAGCTATCATTGCCTCATCAATTGATGTTTCGCAGTGAGGCAAATAAATAGACTTACATTTTTGTCTAATGTCCTCTAAAATTGGTCTGATGTGTGCCAATTTGTCAAATCCAGGTCGGCCTCTTGGTGGATTGTTTGTGTTGTCACACACATGAAAGTATTGACAAAGTTTGTCAAATCTATCCCTTGTTATGCGTTCAGAAATCCCTGTTGGTTTAAAAAATGCATCAGATGTGAAGTAGAGATCCTGATTTGGAGCTACTATGATTGCCATTGTGGTGTTGAAGGCAAAAAAAGCTCGAATTTCCTCTGCATTTGTTGGGGTCCATTTTGGGTCAGCGCCATTTTCCCTGATTTTTTCTCTGGCGTACCGGTTTGTCTCCGTCGCTATTTTCCCGTACCAATCAGTGGGGAAAACGTTGTTAAAAAAATCTATTTCTTTAGCAGTGTTAGGAAACCTCGTAACTGCTCCAGTAGTTTCTGTAAATTCTTCCGTTTCTACAGCAGAAAGATTGGCAGTCCACGAGGGCATATCATCGTCAGCGTCAGAATCTTCGCCATTGTTTACATCTAAACGAGCCCTATGTCGCGCGAGAAATGCCAGTGGTATATCTTCATCACTGTCGGTATCGTCATCAAATTCGCTCACTTCAATGTCAGAATCCCTGTTTAATAATCGCTGTAAAGTTTCATCCGATCGNTGCGAGAAATGCCAGTGGTATATCTCCATCACTGTCGGTATCGTCATCAAATTCGCTCACTTCAATGTCAGAATCCCTGTTTAATAATTGCTGTAAAGTTTCATCCGATCGTGCAATATCTTCTGCATTAAAACCATCAAATTCAAAGTCGCTATCGTCACTAGAATACATCGTGGTTGTAATGTTTACATTCGCATTCTATGTGTTCGATTTACGCGCCCAAAAATGATATACATCTCATATTAACCATGAAAAGATGTTTCTTTGTTAGAAATGTTTATTTGAAAGAAGGATTTTGATTGGTTTAGACGTGGGGGTGTGTGATTGTCAACCAATCCATACTCATTTAACATCAGTCGTTCGGCCCGAGTGTAGTCGGGAACCGACATGGCGGACACTGTAAACACCAGGATCCCGGACGGGACTCGCCGTGCACTGCACAGCAATATCGCGACTACAGGCGAATGAGTTAACATGGAAACAATTGAGATTCCAACAACCCTATAATCATACATAACGTACAGATAGGGCTGTAACGATACACCGCAGTGCACTGAAAACTGCGCTAAATTGCTTCGGTTCGGTGTACGATATGTTTTTTGCATGTTTCGGTTTGGTTCGGTTTTTAGTATTACCCGACTTCCAGAATTTAACCATACATTTGTAACGTAAAATTTGATTGGCTCGAATGATAAAAGCTGTGCAATAGTTGTTGCTGTTACAAAACTTTGCATAAGCAAGCATGCAATATGGCAGAGCTTCAATTATTTGCGGTTTCAATAAGTTGGGTTGTCAATGCTACGCACCGCATATGTCGTTTCTCGGCTGTAGGTTTTGATCAGTAAACAGGAAGTGTGAAAGCAGATTGTTGCTATACCAAACCTGAACGCGTATAGTAGAAGGCTTCTGATTGGTTGTTTTGTCATTACTTTCGATATTCCCGGCCGTGTACCCTAGTAATAACCAAAGGTGTGCGAGAGAATTTCAAATCGAAAAAAAAGTCATAAAAATGGCGGACGTGTTCAGATTAAAGCGATGAATATGATGGTACACATTTATTCTCTAGTGTCACCTACGATGATAATAAAGGTTTTGAAGGGTTTGACATGGTTGATGTGGAAATATATCGGTGTAACATGATATGTAACTTTCCAATGACGTCTTTGTGCCCTACGCAAAGAGGAATATATCGGCGGACCGAGGCGCACATGTCAGGTGAGGGCGAACTGATCATCTACATTGATACGTTTTGAGCCGATTGATTTCTTCAAACTATATATCGATGATTTAATCATAAACTAGACCGTAGCTAATATATACCTCTATATGCCGACTGTAAATATATTGAATGACGACCTGAAATCTGTCGCAAATCACATGCAATTCTTGATGAAATACCTGACCTTTTTACCTGAAAATCTCTGTAAATGTACAGCGTCTTATGTCATAAATGAAGTTTATCTCTGTTATCATTTGCCAATCACATTTACTGACAAAAATGATTTTAAAATGATCTTTCTGGTGCTTAAATCTGATTAATTAAAAGTTTCACCCTTTCTTACCTTTATTACCACCTGTTCAGGTAGATACTGAAGCAACTTTAGAATTAAAAACGTTAATTTAAACTAGAGGCAATAACGAACAATTTTCATATAACTTTTATTCACATATAACATATTTTTCAAGTTATGCACATTTGAAAAATCAATTAATTTCAATTTCAATTTCAATAATTAATTCAGCAGTGGTGTCCCTTTACATAGAAATCAATGTAGCAGCCTAAAGGGTTAAAAAAACCTCCCGCTTCCCTTCGCTCGCCTGTTTGGAAGCATTTTGGATTCCAACTAAATGTCCCCGATGGAAAATCACTCTCCACTTGCCGCATATGTTTTGTAGATTTAAGTTACAAGTCGGGGAACACATCCAACATGGCAACACATTTAAAGGAAGCATAACATTTCGTCATCCTGTATCGTATCAAAATGTATCGTATCGTGGGTAGATATCGTGAAACGGATCTTATCGTGGCATAGGTGTATTATTACAGACCTGAAAGAAAGGGGGGGGGGGGGGGGGGGGGCAAATTTGTTAAAACCATTTAAATTACTTTGCTGATATAACCAAAAGGTCTAAGGTTGATAATATTTGGTAGACTAAACAAATCTTCAGAACCAAAACTGTCATAGTGTTGATATTAAGCCATTTAAAAAAAGGGTTTCCTTCATTGAAGAATGAAGATAACAAATGTGAAGTAAATGAAAAATACAGGTCCATTGGGTTTCTTGTGAACAGTTACATAGATAATGTTGTAAATATAGATTAGTTTTAGTAGATTAGGTTATATTACATTGAACATTGTAATTAAATGATACATTTTCCAAAAAATGTTAGTCTTGAAAAAAGAAAAAAAAAAACAGCATTAAAGAAAAAATGAGCAAGTTACAGTAGTTCAAATTTAACTTTGGCTTTTTGTTCAACACAATCCAGAGGTCAAAGCTCAAATTAGGCTATGACTACCGCATATTAAATGAAACATTTTAAGTCTATATTTGTGCTTGTTCTTGACCACATATACAATGTGTCAATTACCTAGTTATATCCCAGGACTGAAGCAGTACAGGAATAGATTGAGATTTGATCATAACATCCTTTTGTTTGATGTGTGAACAATGTGTATTTCTGTATACACTGTTGACAGAAGATCAGAAGATCGCAGAAGTAATTATTTATAATGATGTTTAACAACACAGGAAATTGAAATCATTACAGTATCGTTAGTTCTTTGAAATATTCTCGAAGTTTTTTGAATGTGAAAGTATAATTTACATACTGAACAGGAAAATGAAATCTTCTCAATTTTTTTGAACACTGATATAAATAACAATTAACAATTCATTTCAATTATTACATTATCAATTTGTTTTCATATCTTCCCACATTTCCACATCTATCTATGCCTGATGAAAGGGCACTCACTTCCGGTTCAGACGACCTAAAAACGATCGAAAACAGCTTGATCGTTTATTATAATATATCGGTTATTATAATATTTTTCTCTGGAATATCATAAAAAGCAGGTTCCACTGTACTGGTATTAAGGATCTTTTATGAATTTTAGAATGTGCACAAACAGTACGAATTACTATATGTTTGTAGACTAGCTGGCACTGGAGACTCAGATGTAAATGTTGAAACACTATGTCATTCAGAGATAGATATATACCCAAACATGTTTCTATAATCAAATGGAAATAGGGGTACAGAGAAACACAGACCTGAGAGCACTGATTGGTTGGTGGTAGAAACACAGACCTGAGGGCCCTGATTGGTTGGTGGTAGAAACACAGACCTGAGGGCCCTGATTGGTTGGTGGTAGAAACACAGACCTGAAGGCCCTGATTGGTTGGTGGTAGAAACACAGACCTGAGGGCCCTGATTGGTTGGTGGTAGAAACACAGACCTGAGGGCCCTGATTGGTTGGTGGTAGAAACACAGACCTGAAGGCCCTGATTGGTTGGTGGTAGAAACACAGACCTGAAGGCCCTGATTGGTTGGTGCGGATGGGAATGTTTGTACTAAATACACATTAAATCCCTGAACACTTTTATGAATCACGCAAATGTTGTTTCCATAAGATATAAAAAAAAAATGAAAAATTTACAGGAATCATACATTTTAAGTATTTTTTTCTGTGAATATCAGCATCTTAAAATTGATTTCTATTTGTCATTAAAATATGATGACATTTACTGTAAACATTACTGTACTTGCCAGTAAAAACTGTGAATTTTGTTATGGAATATTCACTGAACAACATCATACAGCGACATTCATTTAACAACATTACTGGACTTACCAGTAAAAACAGTGAAGTAACATATTATTTCAAATTTATTAATATGTATTTTGAAAAATGATTCGTCAAATATTGACAAACATCCTGAGCTTTGTGTACAGCTCACTGATAAATATCGCATGATAATCGTGTTGTTCTCCATACCATTGTAACAAAGTAAAGTCATAAGACATTTCACATAGATAATCCTGTTCTATTGTTTTCACATATTCACTTGATGTCTCATTAATTATAAGCAGTTGAGATTATTAGTGTTTTGCCCAATTCAGTCGTGGTTAGGTCGAGATACCTGTTGTCCTCCAATGTTAAGTCAGCGAGAAGGAGTACAAATACATACTAACCTGTACCGATTTAGATTTGGAGTCAGATATTTGCAGCAGACAGCAGATACTTTCAGTATGTACATCTTGCCGTCATGTCACTTTTTGGCCGAGAACATTTGTTTCACTAACATACAGTGACTAAAATTCACCGTTTATATTGTACATGACTTAACTGGTACGACTTCACTTGTTGTGTAGCTAAGCAGTTTACTGATGTTGTCAACTTATTACTAAGTTAGCTGTTGTGTAGTTAGTTGATGTGATTTTGTAACTATGTTGTTCAATCATACGGAACCGATTTTATGAAATTATCAACTTTCTTTTTGACGGGGGTGGTTATAATTTTCGAATGGATTTGATTGTTCCATCCTGAAAAATGTTCAATCTGCAGCTTAAATTTTCTATTGATAGGCTGATTATGGCTGATCTTATATTAGACAGCACTAATAATGCTGATTGGAACCTAGGAGAAATGTAAACACATACACACCATAAGTACCAAACTGGTGTTAGTCATCGCACACATTGTAAACAAAGCACCATAGTGAAACTTGGTCCCTCTATAAATAGATTTGTACATACTTTTGGTATTACATCATGCCTACCAACACACATGTACTAGTCCAGGTAACCAACACACATGTACTAGTCAAGGTAACCAACACACATGTACTAGTCCAGGTCTTGAAATGAAAAGTGTATCTATTTCTTCGTAATCTCCCTGCTTCCTGCACAGGCGACACATCCACTTCCGTGGAATTCTTGTTTCAAGAAGTCTTTGACAGATATCTCAACTTTCAAATGTAGGTTTCCCTCTCACACATTCAGTACAGTGTTGATAGGTAGGTAGGGTTCCCTCTCACACATTCAGTACAGTGTTTATAGGTAGGTAGGTAGGTTTCCCTCTCCCACATTCAGTACAGTGTTAATAGAAAGGGACGTGCCCCGCGCACACAACCAACACAGTGTTAAAAGGTAGGTAGGTTTCCCGCTCACACATTCAGCACAGTGTTAATAGGTAGGTAGGTAGGTTTCGCTCTCACACATTCAGTACAGTGTTTATAGGTAGGTAGGTAGGTTTCCCTCTCACATTTAGTACAGCGTTAATAGGTAGGGAGGTTTCCCTCTCACACATTAAGTACAGCGTTAATAGGGAGGGAGGTTTCCCTCTCACACATTCAGTACAGTGTTAATAGGTAGGGAGGTTTCCCTCTCACACATTCAGTTCAGCGTTAAAAGGTGGGTAGGTAGGTTTCCCTCTCACACCTTCAGTACAGTGTTAATAGGTAGGGAGGTTTCCCTCTCACACATTAAGTACAGCGTTAATAGGGAGGGAGGTTTCCCTCTCACACATTCAGCACAGTGTTAATAGGTAGGTAGGTTTGCCTCTCACACATTTAGTACAGCGTTAATCGGGAGGTAGGTTTCCCTCTCACACATTAAGTACAGCGTTAATAGGGAGGTAGGTTTCCCTCTCACACATTAAGTACAGTGTTAATAGGTAGGTAGGATTCCCTCTCACACATTCAGTACAGCATTAATAGGTAGGTAGGTAGGTTTCCATCTCACACATTCAGTACAGTGTTGATAGGTAGGTAGGGTTCCCTCTCACACATTTAGTACAGCGTTAATAGGTAGGGAGGTTTCCCTCTCACACATTAAGTACAGTGTTAATAGGTAGGTAGGTAGGTTTCGCTCTCACACATTCAGTACAGTGTCAATAGGTAGGTAGGTTTCCCTCTCACATTTAGTACAGCGTTAATAGGTAGGGAGGTTTCCCTCTCACACATTCAGCACAGTGTTAATAGGTAGGTAGGTAGGTTTCGCTCTCACACATTCAGTACAGTGTCAATAGGTAGGTAGGTTTCCCTCTCACACATTCAGTACAGTGTTAATAGGTAGGTCACAAAGAATCTCGCTTTGAAAGAACAATGTCATACATAGCAGTTTGAAGTTTTCATCAAAAGATTCCCCATTACATGACTCGTCCAACAGGTAACAGAGAAGAAGAGAAAAGATCAATCGAACATTAAACCATTGAAGATCTTATGACCACGCTGCATGACTATGGTTCCATGTGTGTATATAGAAAGTAAAATAAAACAATACAATTATATAGTGATAAAGACAAAGAGCAGAAATATCAAATATCCTTTTATTTTGTGTATATTATATCCCTTAGACCAGGAAAATGTAACAAAGGGAAATAAGTCATTTCTCATTTCATCATGCAGTTGATTAATCCAATGAAACTGGTAATTCAAGGAGTGTCATCAATAGACAAGTTTTCCAGAATTAGTTCCCTCGGAAACTGTTAATGTAGTGCCTACTTGTATTTTGAATGTACAATGAATATGTATGGTGAACATAAATATCATTGACATAAACAGGGAAACCAATGTAAACAATCTGGTCTGATAAAAGTCATGTTTACATACCATAGTGTATATACATATGAAACACTGAAGGTCATCATTTATTTTTAGCTCACCTAGAACAAAGTACTTGTGAGGTTACTGTATATGTGTATAGTGTCCTCTGTCAAAGTTTTAATATTTGTTTTTGAAAACTAAAGACCCAGGGTCCTGATATCTGACCAGTTGGTGTTGCGGATGGTTGGTTTGGCAGTTTGAAGTTTCCTTGTATAAATCAAATAAACTTTACCCACATTCAAGGTCACAAATATCTTCAATAAGATTCATCAGTTTGGAAATGTTTTGGTTCATAGCTTGACAAAGGGACCAATCGGTCTTGAGACATTGTGACACATTTGATATGCAGATTGCTTTTGTATCAAGTAAAACTTTGATATTATCTTAAGAACCAGTGTCTGCAGTGATTAAAACCTGGTTATGTAGACAAGCATTGCAAATATTTTTTGAATTTATTGTGTTGAGGTCAGAGGTTACAGTTCAACATTAGCTATAATGAATATAAAGTTTTAAGAAACTTGTTAAGTTGTGCTCGCTCCATGACCATGATATTTGGCCAATATCTACCTTGGATGTTGTGCTATAAAGTTTCCTAATATAAGTGAAATTTGCGTACTTCCAAGGTCACAGTGTGAAAATATTAAAACCTTCAAGCAACGTTAGATAAAATACCTTAAGATCTAAACCAATGATACTTAGAATGTTATGTAAACCAGCAGTGAAAATCTTTTATATTTTTTAATGCTTCCATTATCTACTACAGTATCTAATAAAAAAAAAATGTTGGGGTAATGATATGTAACGTTTGATTATATTGCAGGCTCGTCCCAAGGGGGAGGGGCTAACACCCTATCAAGGAAAGAAGAGATGTTTCGGGGAATACAAGTGTCCCAAATGTAAACGCAAGTGGATGAGCGGAAATAGCTGGGCCAACATGGGACAGGAGTGTATAAAGTGTCACATTAATGTCTACCCTCACAAACAGGTACGTTTTAGTCTCCGCACCTATACTCATAAACAGGTACGTCTTCCTGTCTCTCGCTTACCCTCACAATCAAAAACTCCTTCCTATCTCCTTTCTTACCCTCACAATCAAGAACACCTTCCTATCTCCTTTCTTACCCTCACAATCAAGAACACCATCCTGTCTCCACGCTTACCCTCACAATCAAGAACATCTTCCTGTCTCCTTTCTTACCCTCACAATCAAGAACATCTTCCCGTCTCCTTGCTTACCCTCACAATCAAGAACTCCTTCCTGTCTCCTTTCTTACCCTCACATTCAAGAACATCTTCCTATCTCCTTGCTTACCCTCACAATCAAGAACATCTTCCCGTCTCCTTTCTTACCTTCACAATCAAAAACATCTTCCTATCTCCTTTCTTACCCTCACAATCAAGAACACCATCCTGTCTCCACGCTTACCCTCACAATCAAGAACACCTTCCTATCTCTTTTCTTACCCTCACAATCAAGAACATCTTCCCATCTCCTTTCTTTCCCTCACAATCAAAAACATCTTCCTATCTCCTTGCTTACCCTCTCAATTAAGAACATCTTCCTGTCTCCTGACCTCACAATCAGGTACAGGTTTTATGGTCTCCATATTTATACTCACAAAAAGGTATGTCTTTTGCTTTGTTGCCAAACTTGTATTCGCAAACAGGTTTTTTCTTCCTTGTTTCCACACCTGCACTCGGATATGTATGATTTTTAAGGTCTCTGCACTTAAACTTAAAGGTATGTTTTCCAGTATTTCCACACTTCAACTCGCACACAGGTATTTTTTCCTGTCTTTGCATTTACACTCGGCAAACAGCTACATCTTCCTATGTCTCTTCACTTACTTACACAAATGCCTTATCAGGTACAGGTTTTATGGTCTCCATATTTATACTCACAAAAAGGTATGGCTTTTGCTTTGTTGCCAAACTTGTATTCGCAAACAGGTTTTTTCTTCCTTGTTTCCACACCTGCACTCGGATATGTATGATTTTTAAGGTCTCTGCACTTAAACTTAAAGGTATGTTTTCCAGTATTTCCACACTTCAACTCGCACACAGGTATTTTTTCCTGTCTTTGCATTTACACTCGGCTAACCGCTACATCTTCCTATGTCTCTTCACTTACTTACCCAAATGCCTTCCTATGTCTCTTCACTTACTTTCACAAATGCCTTCCTATGTCTCTTCACTTCCTTACACAAATGCCTTCCTATGTCTCCTCCCTTACTTACACAAATGTCTTCCTATGTCTCTTCACTGACTTACACAAATGCCTTCCTATGTCTCCTCACTTTCTTACACAAATGTCTTCCTATGTCTCCTCACGTACTTACACAAATGTCTTCCTATGTCTCCTCACTTACTTACACAAAAGTCTTGCTATGTCTCTTCACTTACTTACACAAATCCCTTCCTATGTCTCTTCACTTACTTACTCAAATGCCTTCCTATGTCTCCTCACTTACACAAATGCCTTCCTATGTCTCCCCACTTACTTACACAAATGCCTTCCTATGTGTCTTCACTTACTTACACAAATGCCTTCCCATGTCTCCTCACTTACTTACACAAATGGCTTCCTATGTCTCTTCACTTACTTACACAAATCCCTTCCTATGTCTCCTCACTTACTTACACAAAAGTCTTGCTATGTCTCTTCACTTACTTACACAAATGCCTTATCAGGTACAGGTTTTATGGTCTCCATATTTATACTCACAAAAAGGTATGGCTTTTGCTTTGTTGCCAAACTTGTATTCGCAAACAGGTTTTTTCTTCCTTGTTTCCACACCTGCACTCGGATATGTATGATTTTTAAGGTCTCTGCACTTAAACTTAAAGGTATGTTTTCCAGTATTTCCACACTTCAACTCGTATACAGGTATTTTTTCCTGTCTTTGCATTTACACTCGGCTAACCGCTACATCTTCCTATGTCTCTTCACTTACTTACACATATGCCTTCCTATGTCTCTTCACTTACTTTCACAAATGCCTTCCTATGTCTCTTCACTTCCTTACACAAATGCCTTCCTATGTCTCTTCACTTACTTGCACAAATGCCTTCCTATGGCTCTTCACTTACTTACACAAATGCCTTCCTATGACTCTTCACTTACTTACACAAATGCCTTCCCATGTCTCCTCACTTACTTACACAAATGCCTTCCGATGTCTCCTCACTTACTTACACAAATGCTTTCCTATGTCTCCTCACTTACTTACACAAATGCTTTCCTATGTCTCCTCACTTACTTACACAAATGCCTTCCTATGTCTCCTCACTTACTTACACAAATGTCTTCATATGTTCCTTCACTTGCATAAAACACACTAGAATGTCCTTGTATATGTCCCTGTACTAAGCTTCACACAGATATATGCTCTCACACTTACCCTTATAGGTATATACACATAGGTACGTCTCTACACTTGCCCTCGTACACAAGTATACTCTCGTACCTTTTCTCATTCAGATATTGCTTCACATGTCCCAACAACTGCCCTCACATATAGTTATGCCCTCATTTTCCCAAACACCTACCTTCATAGACATGTATACCCACATATTTATAAACACCTTCCTTCATAGACTTGTAGACTCTCATATTTATAAACACCTCCCTTCATAGACATGTTTACCCTCATATTGCAAAACACCTAACTTCATAGACATGTATACACTCATATTTATAAACACCTACCCTCATAGACATGTATACCCACATATTTATAAACACCTGCCTTCATAGATTTGTAGACCCTCATATTTATAAACCCCTTCCTTCATAGACATGTATTCCCACATATTTAAAAACACCTACCTTCATATACATGTATACCCTCATATTTACAAACACCTACCTTCATAGCCATGTATACCCTCATATTTATAAGCACCTACCTTCATAGACCTGTATACCCTCACATTTATAAACACCTACCTGCATAGACATGTATACCCACATATTTATAAACACCTCCCTTCATAGACATGTATACTCTCATATTTATAAACACCTCCCTTCATAGACATGTATCCCCTCCTATTTATAAACACCTACCTGCATAGACATGTATACCCTCATATTTACAAACACCTACCTTCATATACATGTATACCCTCATATTTATAATCACCTGCCTTCATAGACATGTATTCCCTCATATTTATAAACCCCTACCTTCATAGACATGTATACACTCATATTTATAAACACCTACCATCATAGACATGTATACCCTCATATTTACAAACACCTACCTTCATATACATGTATACCCTCATATTTATAAGCACCTACCTTCATAGACCTGTATACCCTCACATTTATAAACACCTACCCTCATAGACATGTATACCCACATATTTATAAACACCTGCCTTCATAGATTTGTAGACCCTCATATTTATAAACACTTACCTTCATAGACATGTTTACCCTCATATTTATAAGCACCTACCTTCATAGACATTTATACCCTCATATTTATAATTACCTACCTTCATAGACACGTATACCCTCCTATTTATAAACACCTACCTTCAAAGACATGTATACCCTCATATTTACAAACACCTACCTTCATATACATGTATACCCTCATATTTACAAACACCTACCTTCATAGCCATGTATACCCTCATATTTATAAACACCTCCCTTCATAGACATGTTTACCCTCATATTTATAAACGCCTACCTTCATAGACATCTATACCCTCATATTTATAATCACCTGCCTTCATAGACATGTATCCCCTCCTATTTATAAACACCTACCCTCATAGACATGTATACCCTCATATTTATAAACACCTACCTTCATAGACATGTTTACCCTCATATTGCAAAACACCTACCTTCATAGACATGTATACCCTCATATTTATAAGCACCTACCTTCATAGACATGTATACCCTCCTATTTATAAACACCTACCTTCATAGACATCTATACCCTCATATTTATAAACACCTACCTTCATATACATGTATGCCCTCATATTTATAAACACCTACCTTCATAGACTTGTAGACTCTCATATTTATAAACACCTACCTTCATAGACACGTATACCCTCCTATTTATAAACACCTACCTTCATAGACATGTAGACCCTCATATTTATAAACACCTACCTTCATAGACTTGTATGCCCTCATATTTATAAACACCTACCTTCATAGACATGTATACCCTCATATTTATAAACACCTACCTTCATAGACATGTAGACCCTCATATTTCAAAACACCTAGCTTCATAGACTTGTAGACCCTCATATTTCAAAACACCTACTTTCATAGACATGTGTGACCTCATTTTCCCAAACACCTAGATAGGTATGCCCTCATGTTTACAAACGTCTACCTTCATAGACTTGTATGCCCTCATTTTCCCAAACACCTGCCCTCACAGAGATGGGTATGCCCCCATGTTTTACAAACATCTACCTTCATAGACTTGTATGCACCCATATTCCCAAACACCTGCCCCCACAGAAATAGGTATGCCCTCATGTTTACAAACATCTACCTTCACAGACTTGTATGCACCCATTTTCCCAAACACCTGCCCCCACAGAGATAGGGATGCCCTCATGTTTACAAACAGCTACCTTCATAGACTTGTATGCCCTCATGTTTACAAACACCTACCATAATAGACATGTATGCACCCATATTCCCAAACACCTGCCCCCACAGAAATAGGTATGCCCTCTTGTTTACAAACATCTACCTTCACAGACTTGTATGCACCCATTTTCCCAAACCCCTGCCCCCACAGATAGATATGCCCTCATGTTTACAAACATCTACCTTCATAGACTTGTATGCCCTCATTTTCCCAAACACCTGCCCCCACAGATAGATATGCCCTCATGTTTACAAACATCTACCTTCATAGACTTGTATGCCCTCATTTTCCCAAACACCTGCCCCCACAGAGATAGGTATGCCCTCATGTTTACAAACACCTACCATAATAGACATGTATGCACCCATATTCCCAAATACCTGACACTCATTCACAGGTAAACAGATCTTACTTACCCTCCCAAACAGGTATATTAACAGAAACTGTACAAGCAACATACACCTGTATTAAATCCAATGTTGTTAAGGTCATAGGAGTGTATTGATAAACGGATATATGAAGTATATCCCTAGTATCCAATGTAGGGAGACAGTATCACAATTTCCGCATAATCTAATGTTTAATATTAAAGTGATGAATATTGTATGCTTATTATTGACAGAACAGCGTGTTCTCTCAATATTAAAGTATTTCAAAGCAATTCCAGCATTAATTCAGCTGGTTTTTTATCAATGAGTCACATGTGTCCATTTTTCTGTACCGGCTACCTATTTCACTACTGTGAAGTTTTTCAAGGAAGGTAACTCTTTACATCCAATTACAATGTACTATGTGTACATGGTTTCATTATAAAATGTCAATTTTTAATCATTTACAGATAATTAATTTTACACAATTTCAGCATTTATTAAATTGATATAAATTAATGCAATGCTTATCTATGTTAGTATCATTTTTATTGACATTGTTTTGTCAAAAATTGTGTCTTTCAATTTTTTTTCTAAATTCACTCCTTTTTACATACATTTCCATTTAAAATCCTTAAAGTTCTGACAGCCTATATTTTGTTTTTGGCTGAAAATTTTCTTAACTTCAAAGAAATATAACTACAAAATTTGAAGAAATTCTACTGAGAAATGGCGACACAATCCTATTACCTTAACAGATAACAAACAGCTCACAACATGTTTCTTTTGTCATTTCTTAGAGGCCCCTTGAAAAACCTGATGGCTTGGACGTGTCGGATCAGAGCAAGGTGCACCCACAACATCTTTGTGAAAAGTGCAAGGTATTGGGATATTACTGTAGGAGGATGAACTAGGCCAAGGACAAACAACAAGGTCAAGGACATCATTAAATTTTATAGAGAGGAAGACATGAAATTTTTATAGAGAGGAAGACATGAAATGTTTTCTTTCAATTTCATTGCTGAAAGCAATACAGGGATATGAAATCAAAGCTTTACTGATGAACTGTCTCTCTATAAATTCTATGTACAAAGTACATGTTAAAACAGAGATGACATGACATTTATATTGCATGATAACTTTGATCCAGTATGAACTGTTATGAAATTAACAAAAATTAGTGCTGTTTTAATTTGGGAGTACTGTGTGGTTCATAACCTATTTGATGTACAGCATGTGTATGACATGGAAAATATGTGTCAGTCAAGGTTAAAACAAAAAGAGAAACGTTCTTGTACCTTAAAAAGGGGTTTTAATATCAGCCTCCTTGTAACATGAGGGGTTTAGAGTTTGGATGTTACCATGAGGGGTTTGGATATCACCCCTTCTTACCGTACCACGAAGGCCTTGTAACATGAGGGGTTTGGATATCACCCCTTCTTACAGTACCACGAAGGCCATCAGTGAAGTTGTGGAGATGTGTTGATTGTGAATGATTCTCAAAACAACAGACGAGGTCCTTGAGAAATCTGACATCGGTTTCTTAAAGTCTCTTTCGATTTGACATAATGCCAAGAAATCAACAGTTCATGAATACTGTAAAAGTAGAAATTATTGCTACGTGAAAATACTCTTATTTTTCGTTTTGAGTGAATTGTCACAAAAATATTTAACAAGAATATTCACATTATATATATTTAATACATTAATAAGATACATAGATTTTAGAACAATTGCCATGAAAAAAAGTCCACACCACGATCAGTGTAAGAGTCACAACGTGAACATTTCCACCCGGGAGAGTTTCCAATTTGACAGTATGGAGGAGATGCTTCTTGGCACGAAATATTTGAAAGCTTATTGGAAATTTATTGTCTTGTATACAGAATTTCCACTAGAATGTCATTCTTCCTTTAAAGGAGATATAGGATGCTAGATGTTAGAGTGACTATCACTGCAGTACCACACGGTAAGGGAGACTCATTATAAAACCAGGAACATTTCCTACTGCAGGTCATAACTTAGTGTAAATGGATGATCAGACTTCAGTGCGGACTGGTCACAAGTCCTTATCTGTCCTAGCCACAGTCTTGTGGACAAAAGTATCATCAGACCTATTCTCCTTAATGAAATGACTAGCAATACTACCAACACAGAGTAGGTCTGCCTAAGCTATGGTCTTCAAGGTATCAAATCACTAGCCTCAACTCTTGAGCAATAAAATGGGCAGGTCTTGTTTCCCCCTAACAAAGTCTAAAGCCTAGTCACTGGCCACATTATGTCTAGCCCCAGTCACTGGCCAACAGTATGTCTAAAATTAGTCACTGGTCAACAGTAATTCTAGCCCTGGTCACATGGCCAACAGTATGTCTAGCCCTTGACACTGACCAACATCATGTCTAGCCCTTGTCACTGGCCAACAGTAAGTCTAGCCCTAATCACTGGCCAACATTATGTGTAGCCCTAGTCACTGCCCAACATCATGTCTAGCCCTAATCACTGGCCAACAGTATGGGTAGCTGTGGACCTGGTCAACAGTATGTCTAGCCCTTGTCACTGGCCAACAGTATGTCTAGCCCTTGTGACTGGCCAACAGTATGGGTAGCCGTGGACCTGGCCAACAGTATTAGCCCTGGTCACATGGCCAACAGTATGTCTAGCCCTTGACACTGACCAACATCATGTCTAGCCCTTGTGACTGGCCAACAGTAAGTCTAGCCCTAATCACTGGCCAACATTATGTGTAGCCCTAGTCACTGCCCAACATCATGTCTAGCCCTTGTGGCTGGCCAACAGTATGGGTAGCTGTGGACCTGGTTAACAGTATGTCTAGCCCTTGTCACTGGCCAACAGTATGTCTAGCCCTAGTCACTGGCCAATATTATGTCTAGCCCTTGTGACTGGCCAACAGTATGGGTAGCCGTGGACCTGGCCAACAGTAATTCTAGCCCTGGTCACATCGCCAACAGTATGTCTAGCCCTTGTGACTGGCCAACAGTATGTCTAGCCCTTGTGACTGGCCAACAGTATGTCTAGCCCTTGTGACTGGCCAACAGTATGGGTAGC
Source organism: Mizuhopecten yessoensis (assembly GCF_002113885.1). Classification (NCBI taxonomy): domain Eukaryota; kingdom Metazoa; phylum Mollusca; class Bivalvia; order Pectinida; family Pectinidae; genus Mizuhopecten; species Mizuhopecten yessoensis. The sequence goes on from NW_018405039.1 coordinate 449,513, forward strand.
CGTGGACCTGGCCAGCAGTATGTCTAGCACTGGTCACTGACCAACACTTTATCTTGCCCTAGTCACTTACCAACAGTAAGTCTAGCCCTAGTCACTGGCCAACATAATTTCTAGCCCTAGTCACTAGCCAACAGTATGTGTAGCCCTAGTCACTGACCGTATGTCTAGCACTGGTCACTGGCTAATACTTTATCTTGCCCTAGTCACTTACCAACAGTATGTCTAGCCCTCTCACTGGCCAACAGTATGTCTAGCCCTAGTCACTGGCCAACAGTTTGTCTAGCCCTAGTCACTGGCCAACAGCATGTCTTGACTTAGTCTCTGGCCAACAGTATGTCTAGCCCTTGTCACTGGCCAACAGTATGTCTAGCTGGTCACCTTGCCAACAGCATGGCTGACCCTTGTCATCACACCAACAACTGTGTTGCCTCTGTCATCTCGCCAAGAGTATTGCTGGCTAAGACATCCTGAAGGTCTAGCCCTAATCACTGGCCAACATGTGTAGCCCTAGTCACTGTCCAACACTATGTCTAGCTGGTCACCTTGCCAACAGCATGGCTGACCCTTGTCATCACACCAACAATAGTGTTGCCTCTGTCATCTTGCCAAGAGTATTGCTGGCTAAGATATCCTGAAAGGAGACTGTTGCATTTAACATATGTTAAAAAATAGTGTTATCCTGCGAGATCCTTTTTTCTAGAAAAGGGTTATATTTTAAGGATCAAATGTAAAGAATTAAATTGAAGGTACTAATTCACATTTGGGGTCCATAAAATATTTCAATGGACATGTATTTATAACTTAACGTGAGCTCTCTCCCCTTTCTGTTATTATCTTCTGTGGTATAAAAGTTGCAAGATCAGGGTTACAGCAAGATGTGTATTATGAACTTAGCTGTTGAGTAAACTGGTAGTGTTGGCAGCAGCTAGAGTAGGATATAAATAATATCGGCCGAAAAACAGTAGACTCTCCTGCACTAGCACAGGAGGATAAATTTGTTGACAATTTTCTGGAAAGTGATTGGTGGATAAAATACTTGACTGTGTTGTTCAGAGCTATGGAAGCACAAAGTAATTATTATAAACCTGCTAGGAAGTACAAGAATGACCATGTTACTTGGCAAGCAGGCATTTCCATTTAAACCTGACTTCTCGCACTCCTATATCTATATTTAGGTAATCCCCCTCTTGCTGTCAAATATTGATACTTAAAGCTACTCAAGTGGGACCGACCATAAGTCTCGATTCCAGTGCTACTCTTAGGATCATTGTTCTGAATCTCTACATTCTACTTGCAATTCTCATTGATCTTTAATATATTCCAGATTTTAGTGAGTGGGAACCTGTCTATATAGTTCCTCTGGCCTTGAACAGCATGCCCTTGTCCTAGGTTTTGTTTTATATGTATGTTCAGTATGACTCCCTATTCCAACATGTACTAAGAACAATGAAAACTTTGACCAAGATATGGTAAAGTTGATATGTAAATTTCTGCTTCACAAGAGAATTTAATTCAAGATTATTGATTTATGTTGTAAGACTTTTTTTATTATTATTATTTACACTAAGATTTTTGAGATTTTATATTGATTGATATTTATTTGTATATGATGGGAAGCTGGATAAAAAGTGATTATAATAGAATCAATTGTCATAGATAACTATTCTGTCTATTCCTACTGATTGATTACAGGTGTAACATAGTTTCTGTGCCAGGTGTAACTTTGTTTCTTAGACAGGTGTAATATAGTTTCTGTGACAGGTGTAACAGTTTCCGAGACAGGTGTAACTTTCTGTGACGGGTATAATTTGTTTCTGTGACCGATATAACTTTGTTCCTGTTACAGGTGTAACTTTGTTTCTGTGACAGGTGCAATATAGTTTCTGTTACAGGTGTAACTTTGTTTCTGTGACAGGTGTAACTTTGTTTCTGTGACAGGTGAAACAGTTTCAGTGACAGGTGCAACAGTTTCTGTGAAGTTTGTTTCTGTGACATGTGCAACATAGTTTCTTGTATTCTGTGACAGGTGAAACAGTTTCAGTGACAGGTGCAACAGTTTCTGTGACAGGTGTAACATAGTTTCTGTCACAGTTGTAACTTTGTTTCTGTGACAGGTGTAAGTTTGTTTCTGTGACATGTGCAACATAGTTTCTTGTACAGGTGTAACTTTGGTCCTGTTACAGGGGTAACTTTGTTTCTGCGACAGGTGTAACTTTCTGTGACGGTTATAATTTGTTTCTGTGACATGTGTAAAATAGTTTCTGAAACATGTAAAACATAGTTTCTTTGACAGGTGCAACAGTTTCTGTGCCAGGTGTAACTTTGTCTCTGTGACAGCTGTAACACTTTGTTTCTGTTACAGGTGTAACATAGTTTCTTGGACATGTGTTACATACGTTCTGTGACAGGTGTGATATAGTTTCTGTGACATGTGTTGCATACTTTCTGTGACAGGCGCAACATAGTTTCTGTGGCAGGTGTAACACTTTGTTCCTGTGACAGGTGTAAGTTTGTTTCTGTGACCCATATAACTTTGTTCCTGTTCCAGGTGTAACTTTTTTTCTGTGACAGGTTTAATATAGTTTCTGTTACACCTGTCACAAAAACAAAGTTACACCTGTACCAGGAACAAAGTTACTCCTGTCACAAAAACTGTTGCCCCTGTCACAGAAATTGTTGCGCCTGTCACAGAAACTAGGTTACACCTGTCACAGAGTTATGTTACACCTGTCTCAGAAACAAGGTGTTACACCTGTCACTGAAACAAGGTGTTACACCTGTCACGGAACCTGTTACACCTGTCACAAAAACAAAGTTACACCTGTTACAGAAAGTATGTAACACATTTTAAAAAAACTATGTTACACCTGTAACAGGAACAACGTTACACCAGTCACAGAAACAAAGTTGCACCTGTAACAGAAACAAAATGCTACACCTGTCACAGAGTTATGTTACACCTGTTACAGAAAGTATGTAACACATTTTAAAAAAACTATGTTACCCCTGACACAGAAACTGTTGCGCGTGACACAGAAACTGTTCCACCTGTCACAGAAAGCATGTAACACATGTTACAGAAACTATGTTAAACCTGTCACAGAAAAAAAGTTACACCTGTCACAGGTGTAACTTTGTTTCTGTGACAGGTGCAACATAGTTTCTGTTACAGGTGTAACTTTGTTTCTGTGACAGGTGTAACCTTGTTTCTGTGACAGGTGTAACTTTGTTTCTGTGACAGGTGTAACTTTGTTTCTGTGACAGGTGCAACAGTTTCTGTGACAGGTGCAACAGTTTCTGTGACAGGTGTAACTATGTTGCACCTGTCACAGAAACTGTTGACCTGTCACAGAAACAAAGTTACACCTGTCACAGGTGTAACTTTGTTTCTGTGACAGGTGTAACTTTGTTTCTGTGACAGGTGCAACATAATTTCTGTGACAGGTGCAACATAGTTTCTGTGACAGGTGTAACATAGTTTCTGTGACAGGCGTAACATAGTTTCTGTGACATGTGATACATACTTTCTGTGACAGGTGTAACTTTGTCTTTGTTTCTGTGACAGGTGTAACATAGTTTCTGTGACATGTGTTACATACTTTCTGTGACAGGTGTAAAATAGTTTCTGTAACAGGTATAACATAGTTTCTTTGACAGGTGTAACATAGTTTCTGTGACAGATGTAACTTTGTTTCTGTGACAGGTGTAACATAGTTTCTGTGACAGGTGTAACATAGTTTCTGTGACAGGTGTAACTTTGTTTCTGTGAAAGGTGTAACATAGTTTCTGTGACATGTGTTACATACTTTCTGTAACAGGTGTAACATAGTTTCTGTAACAGGTGTAACATAGTTTCTTTGACAGGTGTAACATAGTTTCTGTGACAGGTGTAACTTTGTTTCTGTGAAAGGTGTAACATAGTTTCTGTGGCAGGTGTAACATAACTCTGTGACAGGTGTAACATTATTTCTGTGACAGGTGTAACATAGTTTCTGTGACAGGTGTAACTTCTTGTTCCTGCAACAGGTGTAACATAACTCTGTGACAGGTGTAACATTATTTCTGTGACAGGTGTAACATAGTTTCTGTGACAGGCGTAACACTTTGTTTCTGTGACAGGTGTAACTTCTTGTTCCTGCAACAGGTGTAACATAACTCTGTGACAGGGGTAACATAATTTCTGGGACAGGTGTAACATAGTTTCTGTAACAGGTGTAACATAGTTTCTGTTACAGGTGTAACTTACATTCTGTGACAGGTGTAACATAGTTTCTGTGACAGATGTAACTTACATTCTGTGACAGGTGTAACACTTTGTTTCTGTGGCAGGTGTAACATAGTTTCTTTGACAGGTGTAACATAGTTTCTGTGACAGAAGTGTAACATAGTTTCTGACAGGTGTAACTTACATTCTGTGACAGGTGTAACTTTGTTTCTGTGACAGGTGTAACACTTTGTTTCTGTGACAAGTGTAACATAGTTTCTTTGACAGGTGCAACATAGTTTCTGTGACAGGTGTAACATAGTTTCTGTGACAGATGTAACTTACATTCTGTGACAGGTGTAACACTTTGTTTCTGTGACAGGTGTAACACTTTGTTTCTGTGACAGGTGTAACATAGTTTCTTTGACAGGTTAAGTTTTCATAAAAGTATCAGAGTAGTATTCAAAATATGGAGAAAGAATAACTTAAAATCTTGATATATTTTTTTGAATTTCGATGAATTTGGAGGCCAAAACGACCCAAACACGACCCACACCATGCTCTTTGGTATTAACAGAGACATACCTGACAGCAACTGTATTGACAAGTCCTGTGATGACAGCTTCTTTGTTGACAGCCTCGTATCGACAGGTCCTGTTTAGACATATCCTGTGTTTACAGCTCTGGTATCCAGGGTCCTATTTTGACAGCTCCATGATTCACAGGTCCTGTGTTGACAGTTTAGTATCAACAGCTAAGGCATTGTGAACTAATTGATGTTACATCTGTATTTAATCACTGAGAAAATATTTCCATGTTCGTTTATTATTATAGAAGGAATTCCTATGTTATGATAAGCTCAATATATGACTGATGTGATGATATGTTCTTGCTGGCCAGGGATGACATCAATGGATTACCCAAGACCATCAAGTTATAAAAACTAATACATGTACAAAATCTTTGTCTTTAAAGATGCACTGGAAGTGTCTCGATGAATGCTCAGTCGGTAATCTGCATTACAAGAAATTGAAAATATCATCATTTTTTATCAATATTTCCTGATCCTGGGAAGCAAAGACTGCCAGTAACAGTTCAAACCCCGGCCAGCAAACATAGTTTCATCTCCTTGAGGTTTTAACTTTCATTAATGATGTTTTTCGTATTCTGTTTCTCTTCTCTTAGAATTTCATTCATTCATATGCTGTTTATTATGAGTTACTATCTCTTTATAACCTTTTCTTGGTGCAAATAATGTTCAAAGTTTGATTTTGAAGAGCAACATTGGAAGAGGGGAAATTGTATATATGAATATAAATTAACAATAAACATTATAATGAATAGATTTTATAATATTTAATTGAGTGAGGTTGTGGTGAAATATGTGTGAATTTTTTTTGACAAAAACTATTTGCATGATAAAATCTTGATTGATGTTTGCGGTGTTAGTATATCTGTCTTTGTATTTTAGAAACGACTTTTATGTATACTTTGCTTTCAGCATGTAGATATTGTGGTTTTTGTTGGTAGATTTTGTTCTTTATTTATAAGTTATAAATTCGCTTTAGTTATTTATGATTATATAAACACTTTATTTGATAGATGTTGTGTAAACATCTAAAAAGGACAAACTTGATGAATATATATATATATGTAAGATGAGTAGTTAAGCCTCATCAGCAATAACGACAGTATGGATGGGTTCGGTATCTGAACAAAGTAATGTTCACCGAGTGCATATTACTTAACTATATATAAAAAATGGGTACATTTATATATATTCAGTTCAAAGTTTAATATGATCTGAATATCTATATGCAAACTAAACTTCAACTAATTAATTAATTTCATCACATTTTCATAATACATTGTGATTTAAATTTTAAAAGCAAAACTTTTTGAAATGTTTGATTATAAACATACTTATTTTGGTAATAATGATATTTTGTCACTTTTTACAACAATATGAAAGTACATAAAGTTAAATGTTAAATCATTAAAGCACTAATCCATGATGCATGTAACTTGAAATAGGTTGCAAATGCATTGAAACACAAGTGTTCTCTTGTGTTCTAGTATGTTAAAAGTATCTAGATACAAATTAGGGAGAGTAGTACCTGTATTCAGCAACGTTGTCCTTTTTTATTCTATACTTTGTATCAATGTCAAAATACACTGTATCAATGTCAAAATACACTGTATCAATGTCAGTCTAATAACAATATCAATGTCAGTCTAATTACAATATCAATGTCAAAATACACTGTATCAATGTCAAAATACACTATCAATGTCAAAATACACCATCAATGTCAGTCTAATTACACTGTATCAATGTCAGTCTAATAACACTGTATCAATGTCAGTCTAATTACAATATCAATGTCTGTCTAATTACACTGTATAAATATCGGTCTAATTACAATATCAATGTCTGTCTTATTACATGTATCAGTCTAATTACAATATCATTGTCGGTCTAATTACACTGTATCAATGTCATTCTAATAACACTGTATCATTGTCTGTCTGATGACACTATCAATATCGGTCTAATTAAACTGTATCAATGTCAGTCTAATTACATTGCATCAATATCAGTCTAATTACACTATATCAATTAAACTGTATCAATGTCATTCTAATAGCACTGAATTATTGTCAGTCTAATTACACTGTATCAATATCGGTCTAATTACACTGTATCAATGTCATTCTAATAACACTGTATCATTGTAATTACACTGTATCAATATCGGTCTAATTAAACTGTATCAATGTCAGTCTAATTACATTGCATCAATATCAGTCTAATTACATTGTATCAATTGTCAGTCTAATTACATTGTATTAATATCTGTCTAATATTTGTGTAATTACATTGTATCAATATCATAATTACATTATCAATATCAGTCTAATTACAATGCATCAATATCAGTCTAATTATGATGTATCAATATCAGTCTAATTACAATGTATCAAAATCAATATCAGTCTAATTACATTGCATCAATATCATTCTAATTACACTGTATCAGTTGTCAGTCTTATTACATTGTTTTAATATCGGTCTTATTACATTGCATCAATATCATTCTAATTACACTGTATCAATATCGGTCTAATTACACTGTATAAATATCAGTCTAATTACAATGTATCATGGTCTTTTTAATTACACTGTATCAAAGTCAGTCTAATTGCATTGTATCAATGTCAGTGTAATTACATTGCATCAATGTCAGTGTAATTATATTGCATCAATATCAGTGTAATTACATTATGCATCAATATCAGTCTAATTATAATATATCAATATCAGTCTAATTATGATGTATCAATATCAGTCTAATTACACTGTGTCAATATTAGTCTAATCACAATGTATCAAGGTTGGTCTAATTACACTGTATCAATGTTAGTCTAATTACACTGCATCAATGTCGGTCTAATTACAATGTATCAATATCAGTCTAATTACACTGTATCAATATAAGTCTAATTACACTGTATCAAGGTTGGTCTAATTACACTGTATCAATGTTAGTCTAATTACACTGTATCAATGTCAGTCTAATTACACTATCATTGTCAGTCTAATTGCACTATCAATGTTAGTCTACTTACACTGTATCAATGTCATTCTAATAGTGTATAAATGTTAGTCTTATTACACTGTATCGTTGTCAGTTTTATTACACTGTTTATCAAGTTGTGACTAATTATTATGCTGGGTATCAATATCATTTAAATAGAAAATTAGTTGCATGTTGGTGATGATGATGTCAATTGTTTCAGGTACATAGAATTTTCCATATCATCTTTTGTTATATGTCTGGAATATCACTTCATGGCAATATGCATAGATATTAAGAAGAGGTAAACGTATTGTTTAATTTCTATATATTGTTTCAAGAATGATATGTATATATTTGTTTACAAATGAAAAGACCAAATAATTCATAATGCTCATTTCTTGATATGAAGAAAGATTTGTTTTCTATTATTTCTGTTCCAATGCCTGTATTTCATATAACAGGTTATAAGAAACCCATATTTTCACACATTATCATGATTAAAATACAAGTAATTTTCTATAGTTATATGTACTCTTTGAGTAGGGTGTAGATATCTTAACTCCATTATTGAACCATTTGGGACTGTTGCCCTAAATAGTGTAGTACTATATTTTGCATTAGTTTTATAATTTATGATAAGTAATCATTTTAATTTCAGTTATTATTACCTAGTTGTAAGAAGGTTGGATGTCATATTTTCTTACCTGTTGTACACATTTCTATAAGCTTGTGTTGTATTTACTACAAGAAATATTTGTGTTGTATACAATATAAGCTAGTGAGTCATTTACAACATGAACTTGTATGTTTGTACAATAAGAACTCGCATTTCACACAAGATATGATGAGATTGTGTGTCATACAAGATAAACTTGTGTGGTTACCACAATAAGTTTGTGTAGTGAACCCAATAAGTTTGTCTGGTGTAGGCTTATATGATGCAATAAGTTTGTCTGGTGTAGGCTTACATGATGCAATAAGTTTGTCTGGTGAACACAGTACTTGGTATGGTGATGTAAACCTCACAATGTAAGTTTTTGTAATCTGACACACAGTATAATACACTTGTGTGCCTTAACTATATATAATATTATATGCGTGTACATTCTAGTCTTTCCAGACAGGTGTAACTTGTTCCATATGTGCCAAAATCAGTTGTACATAATTTTTACCCGAGTTTGGCAGTTTGATTTGCGTGCAATACTATGGTAACTGTACCACAGTGTTCCTATTAACTGTTTGAGCGTTGTGAGTTTACCCATTTTATTTAGCATGCAGATGAATGAAAAGTTGTAAGCAAGAACAAAATAGTGTGCATTTATTTCTATTTTTTGTTTTATATATTCAATGTCTTCATTTGTAATTTACCAGCTCTTCATTAAAATTTCTTTTTGTGAAATATGGATAGTCATTGTTATTTATACAAAAAGGATTCTATATATATGAACTACTTTACATCATTACTATCAATGAAAGTTTTTAGCCCACCATCATCTGATGGTGGGCTATTCAAATCACCCTGCGTCCTTGGTCCGTTGTCCGTGGTCCGTCGTCTAAGAAGTACCGGAGGGATCTTTCTCAAATTTTATATGCAGGTTCCCCTTGGTCCTTAGCTGTGCAGGGCAACTTTTGAGTCTGATCGGATAAACAACATGGCCGACAGGCAGCCATCTTGGATTTTGATAGTAAAAGTTTGTTATCACTATTTCTCAAGAAGTACTAGAGGGATCTTTCTATTCCTCAAGAAGTACTAGAGGGATCTTTCTCAAATTTTATATGTAGGTTCCTCTTGGTCCTTAGCTGTGCAGGGCAACTTTTGAGTCTGATCGGATAAACAACATGGCCGACAGGCAGCCATCTTGGATTTTGATAGTGAAAGTTTGTTATTGCTATTTCTCAAGAAGAACCAGAGGAATCTTTCTTGGTTCTTAGCTGTGCAGGGCAACTTTTGAGACTGATCGGATAAACAATATGGCCGACAGGCAGCCATCTTGGATTTTGATAGTGAAAGTTTGTTATCGCTATTTCTCAAGAAGTACCAGAGGGATCTTTCTCAAATTTTATATGTAGGTTCCCCTTGGTCCTTAGCTGTGCAGGGCAACTTTTGAGACTGATCGGATAAACAACATGGCCGACAGGCAGCCATCTTGGATTTTGATAGTGTAGGTTTGTTACCGCTATTTCTCCGGAAGAACTAGAGGGATCTTTCTTAAATTTTATATGTAGGTTCCCCTTGGTCCTAGCTGTGCAGGGCAATTTTTGAGACTGATCGGATAAACAACATGGCCGACAGGCAGCCATCTTGGATTTTGATATTGTAGGTTTGTTACCGCTATTTCTCCGGAAGAACTAGAGGGATCTTTCTTAAATTTTATATGTAGGTTCCCCTTGGTCCTAGCTGTGCAGGGCAATTTTAGAGACTGATCGGATAAACAACATGGCCGACAGGCAGCCATCTTGGATTTTGATAGTGAAAGTTTGTTATCGCTATTTCTCGGGAAGTACGGGAGGGATCTTTCTCAAATTTTAAATGTAGGTTCCCCTTGATCCCTCGTTGTGTATGTTATATTTTGAGACTGATCATAAAAACAAAATGGATTAAAAGAAGAACTAAACAGATCTTTCTCATATTGCAATGATCGATTCTATTTCTTTCACATTAAGTACTGTACTAGTAAATATGTGAAATGACAAACTCACTTTGAAGGTTGGCTTTCATACACATCAGTATTAAGTTTAGATCAAAAGTTACCTCAAGGTGCATTTACTGTTAACATGACTCGATCAAACAGATTAGAGGAAAGAAGAGAAAAGATCGAACTGACAAAGAACTAATGAAGATGGTACAAAGGTGGGCGCCAAGATCCCTCTGGGATCTCTTGTTAATTAATGGTATTACAGTACTTGGTCAGTTGAACTGAATGTAGACTGGCCCCTATCTCTAGAATATTGAATTATTTAGAAATGAGTTAGAAAAAAATAAACTCTTAATCATTTTGATCGCTTGGATGTCTAATTCTAGAGACCCTAAGTTCTCAAACTAGGGGGAGATTAGCTAGCCAGGAAATTCTTCATAAAAACTGGTAGCCAGTCTAAACTGAATGGTATTCCATCATTAGTACTCCATCATCACTTACGTACTCCAGTTCAGTTCATGGAACAATTTCCCAGGTTAACGGCACCAGTCAACCATGAGGTCTAGATGGTTTGACAGCGTTTTCAGTAGTAGTACTTCATCAGTAGGAGCCAATACTTCGTAAGCAGTACAAAAACAGGAGAGCTACAAATACCAACGGTACTTAATCTTTTCTCCATTAACAGTATTCTTTTTCCAAAGAACAGTGCATTGTAGTAATCAAAATGTATATCATCTATAACGCATCATTCTTTTTATCATTCACAGCAGGATCGGAAGACAATCTGCATCATCAGAAATATTCTATTAGAAGTTCTTCATCTATGTTACAGTATTGCAACAAAAGTATACCATCAAAGTACAAACTTAGTACATACCTGTTGACTTACGAGGATCTAAATCATCAGGTATCCATGGTATATATATCTGGGACCTACCAAACGAGTTCTCTATATCAAAGGAAATAGGTTTTTTACATTTCAATATATTTCAATATATTTCAATAGTTCTCAACGGTTAATAGTTCTTTACAGTAAATATATTTCAATAGTTCTCAACGGTAAATAGTTCTTTACAGTAAACATATTTCAATAGTTCTCAACAGTAAATAGTTCTTTACAGTAAATATATTTCAATAGTTCTAACAGGAAATAGTTCTTTACAGTAAATATATTTCAATAGTTCTCAACGGTAAATAGTTATTTACAGTAAATATATTTCATTAGTTCTCCACAGTAAATAGTTCTTTACAGTAAATATATTTCAATAGTTCTCATCGGTAAATAGTTCTTTACCATAAATACATTTCAATAGTTCTCAACAGTAATGGTTCTTTACAGTAAATATATTTCAATAGTTCTCAACGGTTACTAGTTCTTTACAGTAAATATATTTCAATAGTTCTCTACAGTAAATAGTTCTTCACAGTAAATATATTTCAATAGTTCTCGACTGTAAATAGTTCTTTACAGTAAATATATTTCAATATTTCTCGACTGTAAATAGTTCTTTAAAGTAAATATATTTCAATAGTTCTCAATGGTAAATAGTTCTTTACAGTAAATATATTTCAATAGTTCTAACAGGAAATAGTTCTTTACAGTAAATATATTTCAATAGTTCTCAACGGTAAATATATTTCAATAGTTCTCGACTGGAAATAGTTCTTTACCATAAATACATTTCAATAGTTCTCAACGGTAAATATATTTCAATAGTTCTTTACAGTAAATATATTTTAATAGTTCTCTACAGTAAAATGGATGTTTTGATGAATACAAGAGGAACCAAAAAGTAGTTAAACATATTTAAATAGGACACATGAAATAATTTCTTTACACTTGCACAAATATATAGCAAAGCCAAGGGGTCACAACAAACTGACAGTTTTCTTGACTTCCTGTTAAATCGTGGTAATTTTTTAACGAGTTGAGTAAATGTACTGATATTTTTCACAAGAATGAAACACCAGGAAATTTTTTAAAATGCTGAACTTAGTGAAGTAGTTTCCTGTGGGCATAAATTGTATGGAGTTTGACATTCACGAAAAGATAAGCCTGTATCTCAACATGGATAAGGCTGTATATCAACATGGATAAGGCTGTATCTCAACATGGATAAGCCTGTATCTCAGCATGGATAAGCCTGTATCTCAACATGGATAAGGCTGGATCTCAACATGGATAAGGCTGGATCTCAACATGGATAAGAAACAGATAAACACGAAAAGATAACACTGGATCTCAACATGGATAAGAATTTGCAAAGGACCTTAAAGAAATGAACACGGATAAACTCGGAAATATAAGGAAAAGATATTTTTATTAAAAATAAAATTTGGTGTTGGTCTAGATGTTGACAATATGATATGTAAATTGGCTCTGTATTGTCATCAATGGGAGACTTGATTGTTGCTGTATACAAATGGCGATGTGGGATTTTGGAAAGTGTTGAGTATTGTCAGGATCATTGGTTACAGCAGTCTGGATTCCATCATCACCCTGAAACCGGCAAAGTTTTACTTATCCACATTGGTCATGTCATACAGATGTAAGCCAATTCATCTGTGAATGATAAAAATCAATATAATGGTAATGAAACTAGGCCAACATAGAAAAGAAGTTATGCAATTTTGCAGATATTAAAAACAATTATTCTATCTAAATGCATATAAACTGATGTCCTATGTTAAATAATATTTTAATTCATCAATAGAATAAACACAATTCTTTTCTTATAATTGTATTCCATAAACAAAGTAGCTATAATGGGACACAGAGGTCGGACTACCATATGTATCATTCTTGGTGTAAGATGTTATCTGAAAGTATCTGTGTAATGGCTTCCACATGGCTAGAGAGATTGACCCCAAACAAGGCCCTGAACAGTATGAGAGGGTTGGCCCTAGGGGGTTCAGTTAGGAAGACTGATCCTGACAAATGCCCAGAAGGGGAGAGACTGATTAGCCCCATGAGGTCAATGGGAGGAATGACCCCAACCAAGGCTCCTCTGAGGGGAGGATTGCACCCCCCCCCCCCCCAAAGGGNCCCCCCCCCCCACAAAGAGAGGGGGGTGTTGGTAGGGAGGACTGATACCAAGGCCATATGGAGGGTTGACAGGGAGGGAAACATTTGATAAACATCCTCCTCCACCCACCACTAACATATCATAGATTCTCAGACCAGGGGGCAGGCAGACCAGTAAACCAAATACATCATGTTATTAGTAAACAAAATACAAAAGTTAATTATAACTACCTGGTACATCAAAATGTCTACTTCATGAACTTGCCCTTATACTATCAAAGTCCAACACTGTAAATCATTGTAACCTAGTTTTTTTATTACAAAGAATTTTAATCTGTATAGGTTTCCAATTCGTGAACTTGTGGTGTTACATTCCATAAACTTGCTGTCCAACCACATGTGCACATAAATCAAGCATCACTGTAGCAGAAGGAATCTCCATCAAGGGAGTCTCCCAGTACCAATACATATAGTTATCACCTAATTAACACTACATAGATATTGTCGGATAAACCAGACAACCCTTACATAACTATGTTAGATTGATGATATTCTACTTACAATACTGACATAACTTATGTTTTATTGACAATTAATTCAGACTTTTTTTCAGCAAAATTAATTAACAAGAACCTTAAAATCAACTTAATACAATAAAATAAGTGATTTAATTAGTATAGTGTCACTGCCTCCATGAGTACTACTGGATCCCACAAACTGATATTTAGGCCATTCCATGGTAGACACTTTATAGCTATTTTTAAGTTGTAACTTAAATGACACAAAAGCATAATTTAAACATATAGTTCTGTTTTTAGCTCACCTGGTCCAAAGGACCATGGTGAGCTTATACCATACCGCAGCGTACGTCGTACGTCTGTTTCCGTCCGTCAACTTTTCCTTTAAAACGCTACTTCTCCTGAATGACCAAGTAGATTTTGACCAAATTTGGTCAGAAGCATCCTTGGGTGAAGGGGAACAAATAAATGGGGGGTCTGGCCCCCCTGGGGGCTGAGGGGCGGGGCCCAATAGGGGAAATATAGCAAATTCTTTGAAATCCTTCTTCTTCTGTAGGAATGAAAGGATTTGTTCCATATTTGGTCTGAAGCATCCTTGGGTGAAGGGGAACCAATTTTGCGTAAACGGTGGGTCTGGCCCCCCCCCCCTGGGGGCTGAGTGGCGGGGCCCAATAGGGGAAATATAGCAAATTCTTTGAAATCCTTCTTCTTCTGTAGGAATGAAAGGATTTGTTCCATATTTGGTCTGAAGCATCCTTGGGTGAAGGGGAACCAGTTTTGTATAAACCGTGGGTCTGGCTCCCTAAGGGCCTGAGGGGCAGGGCCCAATAGAGGAAACATAGCAAATTCTTTAAAATCTTTCTTCTTCTGTAGGAATGAAAAGATTTGGTCCATATTTGGTCTGAAGCATTCTTAGGTGAAGGGGAACCAGTTTTGTATAAACGGTGGGTCTGGCCCCCATGGGGGCTGAGGGGCAGGACCCAGTAGGGGAAATATAACAAATTCTTTAAAATCCTTCTTTTTCTGTAGGAATGAAAGGATTTTGTCCATATTTGGTGTGGAACGTCCTTGGGTAAAGGGGATTCAATTTTGTATAAGCAATGGGTATGGTCTCCAAGGGGGCAGAAGGGTGGGGCCTAATAGGAGAAATAGAGGTAAACCTTTAAAATCATTCTACCATAGGGATGAAGGGATTTCTTCCCAATTTGGTCTGGAGGATCTTGGGCAAAAGGGACTCAATTTTGTATAAACAGTGAGTGTGCCACCGCTGGGGGCAGAAGGGCAGGGCCCAATAGGGGAAACATAGAAAATTCTTGACAGGATTTTGTCAAAATTTGGTATGAAGCATCCTTGGGTGAAGGGGAACCAATTTTATATAAATGGTGTGTCTAACCCCCCTTGAAGCAGAGAGGCGGGCGGGGCCCATAGGGGGAATAGAGGGAAAACCTTTAAAATCCTTCTTCTACCATAGAGATTAAGGGATTTTATCCTAATTTAGTCTGGAGCATCCTTGGGCCAAGGGGACTCAATTTTGTATAAGCAGTGGGTGTGGTTTTCCAGGGGGCAGAAGGGCGTGGCCCAATAAGAGAAATAGAGGTAAAACCTTTAAAATGCTTCTTCGACCATAGGGATTAGGGGTTTTATCCTAATTTAGTCTGGAGCATTCTTGGGTCAAGGGGACTCAATTTTGTATAAGCAGTGGGTGTGGTGAAATTTCATATGTACTTACAGAGCCTACCATGGAGTGCTATATCTTTACTTCATACCATTTTTTAAAAACATATTCAGGTGAGTGATACAGGCCCTCTGGGCCTCTTGTTTATTGTTAAAAGCAAAATCTTCACTTTATAAATTTGTACTAAGCTAACACAATACACATGTACTTCATATTCGTTTTATCACTATACATTACTGTCAAACCATGTTAATCAAACCACAACTAATCCAGTTGTCCCACCATCCAGCCATGCAGTGTTTTAGGGGACAACATTATCTTGTTCTATTTAAAAACAGCTTCCCAAACCATGACACTTTCATGTCAGTACATATGTAATGGAATAATGGTATCAACTTGCACATACTGGATTTTATTGTCATTAAAAAAATGTTGATCACAAAATTCTGTACATTAGATGTAGTAAATGGAAAGAGAAGTAAGGACCTACAAATAGATCTGAAAATGGATGTGAATACCAGTTACCATGGTAACATAACCTTATAGCAGCAATACCCAGATAAGACCCCCATCAAGACACATGGCTGACAGAGCTAGTCAGCTGTAGGACACCCCCTTCAAACTCCACAGAATACCCCCTCCCCTAGTCTTCAAAGCATTTCTCATAGCCCTATAACTAACATACACATCTAAATAAAGACTTGCATAATAGGTCTATGCAACACACAGTATGGTGTTACCAAAGAAACTTAAGATTTATCTCAAATAAGTGCCATATGCAGTCCAAGTGTTATGTAACACAAACTTAAGTACTGAAATATCTATCATATACCTAATAGCTTCTCACAGGAAACAAGGACTTAGCTGCTATTTGTATGACACACCACTATCATGTAGCAGATACGGTATATAAACAAACGGTGTTGGCATGGCAAAATTGGATTATGATTGAGTAAAAATATGTGGAAGAAAGTAATCTAAAAATATCAGTACAATGGGGTAGGCAGGACAAGGTGGGATTGGGTGGAGTAGTTGGGTGGGTGGGCTACTGAACTTCATTACCTTCCAGCAGCTATAGTATGACCACAGATTTGTGTCCGGGAGGAACATGTGCCCCAAGACAAAGAAATACATACAACAGAGAGAGAGAGAGAGGTCCCCCTCTAAAGTAGGTTAAGTGACATTCTCTTTTTGGACAAGTCTCGCAGTGTAAGTTTGGAGGGCTAAACAGACATACTATGGACCAGTCTGACCCCTCCAAGGTAGCCTAAGGACATGTAATATCCCCACATCATAAGACAGAGGGCTACAATGACATGCTAAGTGTGGACCATATTCCATAGTGTTAGACTAGATGGCTACAAGGACATGCTATGTGTGGACCATATTCCATAGTGTTAGACTGGAGGGCTACAAGGACCTACTATGTGTGGACCATATCCCATAGTGTTAGACTAGTGGGCTACAAGGACACACAATATGTGAACCAGTCTCCGTAGTGTTAGACTAGATGGCTAAAAGGACATGCTATGTGCGGACCATATTCCATAGTGTTAGACTAGAGGGCTACAAGGACACACTATACGTGGAACAGTCTCCATATTGTTAGACTAGAGGGCTACAAGGACACACTATATGTGAACCAGTCTCCATAGTGTTAGACTAGAGAGCTACAAGGACACACTATATGTAGACCAGTCTCCATAGTGTTAGACTAGAGGGCTACAAGGGCACAATATATGTGGAACAGTCTCCATAGTGTTAGACGAGAGGGCTACAAGGACACACTATACGTGGAACAGGCTCCATATTGTTAGACTAGAGGGCTACAAGGACACGATATATGTGGACCAGTCTCCATAGTGTTAGACCAGAGGGCTACAAGGACACAATATATGTGGAACAGTCTCCATAATGTTAGACTAGAGGCCTACAAGGACACACTATATGTGGGCCAGTTTCCATAGTGTCAGACTAGAGGGCTACAAGGACACAATATAGGTGGACCAGTCTCCATAGTGTTAGACTAGAGGGCTACAAGGATACAATATATGTGGATCAGTCTCCATAATGTTAGACTAGAGGACTACAAGGACACACTATATGTGGACCAGTCTCCATAGTGTTAGACTAGAGGGCTACAAGGACACAATATATGTGGACCAGTCTCCATAGTGTTAGACTAGAGGGCTACAAGGACACACTATATGTGGAACAGTCGCCATAGTGTTAGACTAGAGGGCTACAAGGTCACAATATACGTGGACCAGTCTCCATAGTGTTAGACTAGAGGGCTACAAGGACACAATATATGTGGAACAGTCTCCATAGTGTTAGACTAGAGGGCTACAAGGACACACTATATGTGAACCAGTCTCCATAGTGTTAGACTAAGAGGGCTATAAGGACACACTTTACGTGGACCAGTCTCCATAGTATTAGACTAGAGGGCTACAAGGACACACTATACGTGGACCAGTCTCTATAGTGTTAGACTAGAGGGCTACAAGGACACAATATACGTGGACCAGTCTCCATATTGTTAGACTAGAGGGCTACAAGGACACACTATATGTGGACAAGTCTCCATAGTGTTAGACTAGAGGACTACATGGTCACAATATACGTGGACCAGTCTCCATAGTGTTAGACTAGAGGGCTACAAGGACACACTATACGTGGACCAGTCTCCATATTGTTATACTAGAGGGCTACAAGGACACACTATATGTGGACCAGTCTCTATAGTGTTAGACTAGAGGGCTACAAGGACACACTATATGTGGACCGGTCTCCATAGTGTTAGACTAGAGGGCTACAAGGTCACAATATACGTGGACCAGTCTCCATAGTGTTAGACTAGAGAGCTACAAGGACACACTATATGTGGACCAGTCTTCATAGTGTTAGACTAGAGGGCTACAAGGTCACAATATACGTGGACCAGTCTCCATAGTGTTAGACTAGAGGACTACAAGGACACAATATACGTGCAGCTGTCTGCCCAGTATACTCATACACCAGTAACTGTCAGTATCAATGAACCTCCTATGTACTCTCTCACTGACTAATAATCTTACACCGAACTCAACTGCAATGTCAATCACTACTGCATTTCCATCCCCTCCTACATGAATATGCATCAGCTACAGCTAATGACCCACCCACTAAGAAAGATAACTCTGATAATATTTCACATCTATCTTCTATCATAAGCTAGGTATGAGAAAAGGTGAGGTAGAAACAAGGAAAACAAATCTTTTCAAAAAACAAAAAGAAAAAAAAAGCAATATACTTAGATGTAGGGGAATGTGTTGTACTAATTTAATGTTAATGTAGAAAGTCATAAATATATGTATAGAAGCTGTTTTACTGAAAGACATAACATAGATTTACATAGATATCATATAAAGACCATTGGGTATTTTCATATATTAAATTCTACACATGTACATGTACACAGTAAGAATGGTAAAAAAATCCATTAAATATGTATATTTACATACCAAATACTTTTGATATCCAAAACTAAGAACCATGAAGAACCCTTAGGTAAAATTTGAGAAAGATCCCTCGAGTACTTTCTGAGAAATATTGCTAATAAAATTTAATCTCAAATTCAAGATGGCTGTTTATCGGCCATCTTGGTTTTCCCTTCAGTCCCAAAATTTGATATACATAATAAGGGACCATGGGGAAGTTTCATTTGAAATATGTAAGTTCTGAGAAAAAGTGCTAACAAGCTTTAACTTTCATATTCAAGATGGCTGTCTGTCGCCCATCTTGGTTTTGTGATCAGTCCAAAAAAACCCAATATGCATAACTAGGGACCATGGGGATCCTTCATGTGAAATTTTAGAAAGATCCCTCCAGTACTTCTGAGAAAAAGTGCTAACAAACTTTAACTCACAAATTCAAGATGGATGTCTGTTGGCCATCTGGGTTTTGTGATCAGTCCCAAAAATTGATATACATAACTAGGGACCATGGGGAATCTTCATGTGAAATCTGAGAAAGATCCTCAGTACTTTCTGAGGAATAGTGTTAACAAAAATTGTTTAAGGATGGACAGAATGACAAATGACAGATGGACCACTGATGCAGGGTGATTTGAAAAGCCCACCATCTGATGATGGTGGCTAATCAAATACCTGAATGTCAGTAAATTATAACATCAATAAGTTGGTAAGTACATCATTACATTCCTGATCATCATTTGTAACTACATGCATCTGTTGACAATTGTTTACCTTAAAGGTCAGGAATACCTGTGTAAGGTGTAACTTTTAACTACATTGTTTGTCAGAAATACCGGTGTTAGGTGTAACTTTTAACTACCTTGATTGTCAGAACTACCGGTGTTATGTGTAACTTTTAACTACCTTGTTTGTCAGAAATACCGGTGTTATGTGTAACTTTTAACTACCTTGTTTGTCAAAAACACCGGTGTTAGGTGCAACTTTTAAGTACCTTGTTTGTCAGAAATACCGGTGTTATGTGTAACTTTTAACTACCTTGTTTGTCAAAAACACCGGTGTTAGGTGCAACTTTTAAGTACCTTGTTTGTCAGAAATACCGGTGTTAGGTGTAACTTTTAACTACCTTCTTTGTCACAAATTAAAGATGCTACCTTACTAGTCTCTGTCTTTCAGTGTTAGGTGTAATGTTTAACTACCCTACTAGTCCGTGTCTATCAGTGTTAGGTGTAACGTTTAACTACATTACTAGTCCAGGTCTATCAGTGTTAGGTGTAACGTTTAACTACCTTACTAGTCC
>NW_018405039.1:476120-526183 GCF_002113885.1 Mizuhopecten yessoensis
TACCTTACTAGTCCAGGTGTATCAGTGTTAGGTGTAATGTTTAATTACCTTACTAGTCCAGGTGTATCAGTGTTAGGTGTAATGTTTAATTACCTTACTAGTCCAGGTGTATCATTGTTAGGTGTAATGTTTAATTACCTTACTAGTCCAGGTGTATCATTGTTAGGTGTAATGTTTAATTACCTTGCTAGTTCAGGTCTATCAGGGTACACTGGATACTGTTCTTTTTGTTTATAAGGTAGGAGACACCAGGTGAGGAAGATATACGTCGCTGTTTTGCTCTGTACCTCTTCTTTATCTTTTTAGACCTTTCATATTTTTCCACTGTTTGACTGTAAAAAGAAAACAAAATATGTACACAATAATGCTTGACTGGCCAGTTGTAAGAATGGATACATTTTGTTATATCCATATCTTGCAATAATGAAAACAAGCATCTCATCATTTCTGGTGAATGAGTCGATGAATTTTATGGTTATTGCAGGTGACTCGAGATTTCATCTGCGAGCTTGCAATTCAAAATTCCCTCATAGAACAAATACACCAGGGATTTTGAAGCATGAAATCAGATTGCACTGTATAGTGATGTGTTTAATGTAATAATTCTTTCATACATATGATACATAATGCTTTTGTAATGGCTGGTATTTCCAGTCTAAAAACAACAGCTAAGCTATTGGTGAAGTAATTCGATTTTCAATCTCATTTAACTAACAAAGTTACAGAGTATTGAGAAATTATATTATCATTTTCAGAAACTACAACACTGACAGGTCAGCAATGGCTCTGCCATGTGCCTGACCTTTACTCCCCCACTCCTGATGTCCTTTTTATTTTAGTAACAGTGACCTTGACTCGACCTTAGGTATTTAAACCCCTTTTGCACACTTACATATCAGTGTATAACCATGTCAAATTTCCAAAAGATTAGTCTTTTGAATTCCGAGATAAGGACTGTACCCCCAATGGTCTATTTTGAGTAACAATGACTTTGACCTTGACCTTTGAAACTATAGTAAGTATCAATCTTTAAATGAAACTAACATGTCAAAACATGTAAAAAGAATTGCAAATAGATGAAAAGATATAAATACACACTGTCTTACCTAAATGAAACATCGGGCCGTGACATACGCAAACACATTTTAAATGGCATTTCACTAAACTCCACATCAGTTTTGAAGTCAATACTGGCCTCCGACTCTGCATACATGTTTATTCCTGCTTTTAGAACCCTAGAGTCCAGCCTCATTGATCCCTCCACCACCAGTGCTCCACTGTATATACAAAATCATCAAAGAAAACAACACTGAAGATTTGTTATTCTTCAACAAGTCTATTGTACATCTGTATTATACCGGATACCATCAAATCTACTTGTGATATTTACCAAATTATTCAACATAAATGATGGGAAACCTTCAGTTGTAGGAATATTTGTTAAAGCTATAATACAAATTTTAATACACAAAACATGATCTATGTGTATGATGAGGGTGTTGGTGGTTGGAGGTCAGACCTGTGTGTGATGAGGGTGTTGATGATTGGAGGTCAGACCTGTGTGTGATGAGGGTTTTGATGGTTGGAGGTCAGACCTGTGTGTGATGAGGGTGTTGATGGATGGAGGTCAGACCTGTGTGTGATGAGGGTGTTGATGATTGGAGGTCAGACCTGTGTGTGATGAGGTTGTTGATGGTTTGAGGTCAGACCTGTGTGTGATGTGGGTGTTGATGGTTGGAGGTCAGACCTGTGTGTGATGAGGGTGTTGATGGTTGGAGGTCAGACCTGTGTGTGATGAGGGTGTTGATGGTTGGAGGTCAGACCTGTGTGTGATGAGGGTGTTGATGGTTGGAGGTCAGATGTGTGTGATGAGGAGATGATTGTCTGGAGTTTAAGCCGTACCTGTTTTTAATCAGTGATTGGGAGGTTTTATACCACAGACTGATACTGACGCTGCCAGACATGTCTATAGAGGCGACACCTAGAACCTCCAGGTCCACCACTAGACCATTTGAGAGATGAAACTTCTGGGCATGATCTTGTAGCAGAAGGTTACCCTGATTATAGAAAGGAAAGGGAGAACATCTGTTAATGAGGTATTTGAAATACTTTTCAGGTCAATGGAATAACAACCTAATATTAAACATGTGTGACCTGCTTTTATAAGAGTCGCGCAGTTGTTCATAAAGCTTACACTGATACCTCAGAGCTAATGTTTGTTTAAGCAATTTACACTACATCACAAAGTACTTATTTGAACTGAAAGTTTGATAACAATCTATCATTATATGATCTTTATAAATTTATAAACACGGTAAACACTGTTGTCTCACCTGTAAGGCTGACACCGGGTCAGAAGGTGCATTCCACACAGCAGACATGAGTTCTCCAGACCCCCTAAAGAATTCCACAGAAGGCAGTAGTACATCCATCAGTGTTAGGGTCATGCCTGCTGTGGCCTCTGCATCCTCTGCTCCTTCTTCAGCATCACCAAGCAGGGCAGCTAGACCCTCAGCATACAGTCCAAACTAAAGACAACAAACAAACAAAAGATTATTCTAGACTCCATAGCCCAAACAAAAGATAACGAAAACAAAGGTATGCCTCCCCGACCCCCATTTCTTTTTAATTTGTTAATCACGGTTCTAATATCACCAATATCTAAACAAAAATCAGTACCTAGCAAAAAGTAATGACTTAAACTTTGATCAAGTGAGTATAAACCTGGGGTGTTATGCAACACACCACACTCCACACATAACAATAACTTTACATTTAACTCCAAACATAACAATAACTTTACATTTAACTCCACTTATAACAATGACTTTACATTTAACTCCACACATAACAATAACTTTATATTTAACGCTACACAGTTCCATAACAATAACTTTCCATTTAATACCACACAGTTCCATAACAATGACTTTACATTTAACGCCACACAGTTCCATAACAATAACTTTACATTTAACTCCGCACAGTTCCATAACAATAACCGTACATTTAACGCCACACATAACAAAAACTTTATATTTAACGGCCCACAGTTCCATAACAATAACTTAACATTTAACGCCACACAGTTCCATAACAATAACTTTACATTTAACTCTGCACAGTTCCATAACAATAACATAACATTTAACGCCACACAGTTCCATAACAATAACTTTACATTTAACTCCGCACAGTTCCATAACAATAACCGTACATTTAACGCCACACATAACAAAAACTTTATATTTAACGGCCCACAGTTCCATAACAATAACTTAACATTTAACGCCACACAGTTCCATAACAATAACTTTACATTTAACTCTGCACAGTTCCATAACAATAACATAACATTTAACGCCACACAGTTCCATAACAATAACTTTACATTTAACTCCACACATAACAATAACTTTACATTTAACTCCGCACAGTTCCATAACAATAACTTTACATTTAACTCCACACATAACAATAACTTTACATTTAACTCCACACATACCAATAACTTTACATTTAACACCACACATAATAACTTTATATTTAACGCCACACAGTTCCATAACAATACCTTTACATTTAACGCCACACAGTTCAATAACAATAACTTAACATTTAACGCCACACAGTTCCATACCAATAATTTTACATTTAACGCCACACAGTTCCATAACAATAACTTTACATTTAACGCTACACAGTTCCATAACAATAACTTTACATTTAACTCTGCACAGTTCCATAACAATAACTTTACATTTAACGCCACACATAACAAAAACTTTACATTTAACTCCACACATACCAAAAACTTTATATTTAACGGCCCACAGTTCCATAACAATAACTTAACATTTAACGCCACACAGTTCCATAACAATAACTTTACATTTAACTCTGCACAGTTCCATAACAATAACTTTACATTTAACGCTACACAGTTCCATAACAATAACTTAACATTTAACGCCACACAGTTCCATAACAATAACTTAACATTTAACTCTGCACAGTTCCATAACAATAACATAACATTTAACGCCACACAGTTCCATAACAATAACTTAACATTTAACTCCACACATAACAATAACTTTACATTTAACTCCGCACAGTTCCAAAACAATAACTTTACATTTAACTCCACACATAACAATAACTTTACATTTAACTCCACACATACCAATAACTTTACATTTAACACCACACATAACAATAACTTTACATTTAACGCTGCACATAACAATAACTTTACATTTAACACTACATATAACAATGACTTTACATTTAACTCCACACATAACAATTACTTTACATTTAACACCACACATAACAATAACTTTATATTTAATGCCACACAGTTCCATAACAATAACTTTACATTTAACGCCACACAGTTCAATAACAATAATTTAACATTTAACGCCACACAGTTCCATAACAATAACATAACATTTAACGCCACACAGTTCAATAACAATAACTTAACATTTAATGCAACACAGTTCCATAACAATAACTTTATATTTAATGCCACACAGATCCATAACAATAACTTTACATTTTACGCCACACAGTTCAATAACAATAATTTAACATTTAACGCCACACAGTTCCACAACAATAACTTAACATTTAATGCCTCATAGTTCCATAACAATAACTTTATATTTAATGCCACACAGATCCATAACAATAACTTTACATTTAACTCCGCACAGTTCCATAACAATAACTTTACATTTAAAGCCACACAGTTCCATAACAATAACTTAACATTTAACGCAACACAGTTCCATAACAATAACTTAACATTTAACGCTGCACCATGACCTTTACATTGGGGATAGTCAAATGTATCATTATGATAATTTGAGACGATCATAAGTTTTGGCTGGAAAAGATGGTAACAGACGCATTAATGAACAGAGAGAATGAAAAAGAAATAAACAAAGTGACAACTGTATCTCATTTTCCTTATTTGGTATGGGGAGATGGAGGGGTTATAACAGCCATATTAATCAGCACACCAAAGACTTACTGTAAGGAGAGGTTGTTTTGTGAATTTGCTTGCCATGTCCACTACCATGGCACTTCTCTTCATCACTCCAGTGCCAGAGTTCTCCTGGTAAAGACCATATGAACTGTTCATCTCTCTTGTTGCTACATCAGATTTGATATCAAACAAACAAAATCAGATAAATATCATTTAGAAATACTTGTGTATTTGAAAACAAATTTTATAAATTGACTGACGACTATTTTGATTAAACAAAGCACAAGTTGGTTAAAACTGAGGAAGGGCAAACTTATGGTATTGCAAAATTCACTAGTGACAATGACATTGAAATAATTGTTAAGTATAAAGGAGCTTGAAGATTTGTCGGTGTTTGCCACCGTTCTCTCTAACTTACTGGCTATGAAGAGTAGCACTTAGATGTCCCAGTCTTACATAAATAAAATAGGTCAATGAATACATATTCTGTTTGTCATAAATTGTATTAGAATAAAACAAAAAATGGAAAGAAAAAAAGTTCCTTCTTTATACTGCAAAGCTGGGATTCTATATTTTCATGATTATACACATAATGAGGAAATTGACTTTATCCTGATTAACATTTAAATATATTGAGAAAGGAGAGCATCACGTTTTTTCGCAACATCACCCCAAATGTCAAGACAGATAATAATTACACCCTGAGGTATATTATTACACAGATCAAATTTCAGAATCATGTATATATATGACCCGCAAATTTGTAAAAAAAATATAAACTAATCGGCTATATTTTATTTGTTACCAGCTTGATATGCATATCTTATATGTAAAACTTACCCATGAGATAACTGCTAAAGGCACTCGATTTTCCTTGTTGGGCAAAAACAACATAATTGTTCAAACTGGGGTCTGACAAGATCTGCTTAAACAATGATCTGTAACAGAGCAAAGGATATTCGATTGATAATTCTTGCATACTAGACTGAGATATCCGCATTTCCGGCGGTGCTGGAAAATTCTATCCTACCCACTGGTCTGGATCACTTACACGCGCAGACTGGCGGGGGAATTATAGTGACCTTTCGGGGTCACGCTATTGTTCCTGACGTCATTTTATGACGTTTTGGGGTCAGTCAGGGTCACTGACATCATCAACAATTGCCATCCGGGCTTCATATGCAAATGAGTAATATGCAGACATTTTACAACTTTACAAAAAGATCAGCTGTTTTACAGGTTTTAGGTTATAAGCAAGAAATAGAATCCATTACTGATGAAAGGTATGGATAAGGTAATTAAAACCCTCGGGATAAAATATTGAGCAAAAGACCCTCAGCAAAGCCTCCGGTCTCCTGCTCAATATTTTGTCCCTTGGGTTTGAATTACCTTATCCATACCTCATATCAGGGATGGATTCTATTAATCAAGGACATGTCTTGTTTTATACCTGCTGGTGGTTACAGCCTAAAATGCTTGTATCTTAGCAATGCAGTTCTGGGCAGAGTCTATTGCCAGTATTCAGATAATTCAATTGGTACTTCACCTATCTAAGAAGTCAGAGATGATGGTTTGAATTTCCCTTACATTTTTCTCATTTTATTTCACTGGGATGACAATTAACTAAATATAATTGTGAGGAGATGAAGCCTCTGATGTAGTTCTCGCTTGCTCTAAGTGGCATAGGAGCCGTTTTATCTCCATATCTAGCAGACACTCTGTTCTTGTTTTTCTAACAGCCACTTGAGAAACAGATTTATTGAAGTGTTTATAACATTTACCTTATATAACTGTCTGTTTCTGACAGATCCACTAGCCTCTTAATGATGTATGTGGAGGTCTCGTGATTCTTCTGATCGCCAACCGCAGACATCATGATGTTCCTGACCTCAGCAATGCTTGGTTTGTTTCTCAGTAGAACATCAGCAGCAGCTATCCTTACACTGCTGTCATAATGCCTGTTGTTTTGGTGGAACATCCGACTCAATGCTGCCTTTTGCTATCAACAGTGTCAGAATTTTTTGTTAAAGTTAAGAACGTATTCATAATGAGGATATATAATTAATTGAATTTGCATGATACAGAAAAACTAACACCTCATTACATGAAATGTTTAATCAAATAGCCATGACAGTATTCATACCAACATTTGTTGATCTTAGTAGATTACCAGGTTAAGTTGAAATAAGATAGGTTTATTTAGTGTTTACTTACATTCTTGGTGAGAGAACCTTCTGAAAATCTCCTGAAGGCCTGTATAGCACTGATGGAAATCATAGGGCTACTGGATGTTTCTGCAGCTTCTATCAAATCAGATCCAAAATCAGTAAGTCCTGAATTCCCCATTGATCTGATGTATCGCAGCTTGCAGTTTTCATCTTTACATGCCCTTAAACCATCTCGTACAGTTTTTGTGTAGTCTGCTATCACCTGTAAAATAAGTAGGTTTTAAATTGTCATGACAACAAACTTTTATTCTGACATATGCTGCAGTTAATCATCAGATCATGATGTTTATTTATCTCAAAACTGCAGATTTCT
This sequence comes from Mizuhopecten yessoensis, assembly GCF_002113885.1. Lineage (NCBI taxonomy): Eukaryota > Metazoa > Mollusca > Bivalvia > Pectinida > Pectinidae > Mizuhopecten > Mizuhopecten yessoensis. Next base: position 483,661 of record NW_018405039.1, read on the forward strand.
CCATATTTAGCAGAGATGTAACTCTTGTGTCTTGCACACCACCTCAATGACCTTAATATGTGTACCAAGTTATAAAGTTAAATTGTACAACTAGATATTTTTACTTTGGACAATGACTAAGAGACAGATTGTGGTACACTTCTTATCTTAATTACAAAGGTGAACAACTCCATGTTTTTGGGGTATTTTTGTCGTTGGTTGTTTTTATTGCCAACAAAAAGTTGGAAGACATCTTTAATTATATTTTGCATACTTGCTAAGATATTTCAACATTTCATAGGAAATACATTGACATGGTTTCATTTTTGTTTGTCGATAGATAACACACAAAATTGAACTGCTTCACAACTTTTCTGAAATTAAAACAGATATAAATGATATCCTTGATCATAGACCTGTAGGAGACATTTTTTGTACCTGATTACCACATCTGGATATGTCCTGGCAGTAAGTGTGTACCAGGGCACCCAGGGCCAGTACCACTGTTTCGTGTAATCTCTCACTGGGGAGGGGCTTGACCATCATATCCTACAAGGCAAAGACACACTGTACAGATATATACATATATATTGAGGTGTAGTAAATATATATTGAGAGAAAGGGGTAAAGGTAATCTGTGGCAGGGGAGAGGGCTGGGCCATTAACTTCTACAAGGTAAGGACACTGTACAGATAAATACATGTGCACCCAAATGCTAAGTAGTAAAAATCAAAATACTTGCAGACTACATCCTGCTAGTACTTTTGTCCTTTTTGGGTCTTTTTAGGTGATTTGATTTTGTTCACACTGTGAAATTAAAAGTCAAGAACGATGTACACTGACTTTGGATGTCAAAAATAAAAACGTCATGTAATCAAACTACACATAATACAAATGAGAAACAGAGCATGTTGGGTATGCTCAAATTAATACAATTTTATAGAGTAAACATAAAAAATATCTTATAACAAATAGATAACCTCAAAGTACAACACCAAGTTCATCTTTACATCATCAAATAAAAGGAATTTGCAAATTTATACTTATAAGTGATGCTCAAGACTTCCTACATTGAGGTTGAGTTTCAGAGTTTCAATGAACATGTTCTCCTTTAATTCTCTTTCAACGATACCTGATGTATTCATTTGGTAAATGGGTAAAATTAAAAACTGATCATTTAAACACTCATGAAAATGCTTGTTAACTAATAAATTTCATAATCTGTGAGTTATGGTTTGTTGACGGTAGACTGCCCATAAACATTGAGGTATATATACATATACACCTATGTGCTCAATATTGAGATAAATATGTGGTATATATAAAGAGAGAGAGAGGGGAGAGGCTGAGCCATCAACTTCTACAAAGAAAGGACATTATACAGACATATGACTATAACTCAGCTATTAGCACATACCAAAAAATACTGCAAGACTGCAGTGTCTGGGTGTGTGGTGTATGCCAGGGCTAGAAGCAACCTTTCTTGATACTCTGTGGCACCTTCTGTGGTGAAAGACACCAAATCCATCATGGCATTGTGGGAGTCTGGTGTCTGTGCTGCCACAGCAACATCTATGAGCTGAGGACTGTGAGGGAATACAATATCTATTACACACCAGCTGGAGACTATGGTATGCAGTATATACCTATTTTAAATCTGTGCTCATTAATTTGAGGAAGATGCCTCCAATACTTTCTGAGAAATAGAGATGACAATTTTTTAATCATCAAAATCCAAAATGGCCACCTGGCAGCCAGCTTAAACTTTTGATCAATCCTGAAACTGACCATGCGCAAAGAGATATGAAATTTGAGAAAGATCTATCCAGTACTGCTTGAGAAATAGTGAAAATAAGAACTGTTCAACAACAGGAAATAAGAGAGAAAAAAATCGAAGAGATTTTGAAAAATATTTTTTTCAAGAAACATCAAACACCAATGTTTTTCAAAAGTTTAGACAATAGGCCCAGATGGCCTGTATCGCTCACCTGGATATTTAAGCAATCATGGCAAAATATTCTCCAAATGAGATCCAAGGACCCAGACCCCAAAGCCAATCCTTGTAGCATATCTGTATTAGATTTTTCATGCCAAGCAATTTTGTGTATGGTTATGGGGTGGGGATCTCAACTGTTTCCAAGCTGTGGCCAAGAAAATAGGTCTGTAGGGGTTTGGTCAGACCCCAGGGTCTATTATAATATCATGACTGCATTCGTCTCTTTATGCCCAGCATTTGTATATATAGTTTTGGGGTGGGGATCTCAACCGTTTTAAAGTTATGGCCCAGGGACTATGTCTCCAAGGGTGGGGCCAGACCCTAGGGCCATCCTGGAAGCAAATGTGCATTCTTCTCTTTATACTCAGCAATTGTATATATGGTTAAATGGTGGGGATCTCAACCATTTCCAAGTAATAAACTTTTTTTGGCACCACCCCTTAGCCCGGGGGGGTCAGCCCCACCATTTGTACAATTTTGAATCCCTGCCTCCCATGAATGCTTCCAAACAAATATGATCAATGTCCATGGCATAGTTCTACAGAAGAAGTCGATTATAGCAATATAGCCAAATTGCCTCCTTTTGACCCCGCCGTCAGCCCCACCATTTGTACAATTTTGAATTCTACCACCTAGGGATGCTTCCAGTCAAATATGGTTGATATCCATCTCCTAATTCCAGAGAAGAAGTCGCTTAAAGCAATATAGCAAAGTTGACCCCTTTTTGCCCTGTCCCTAAGCCCCCTAGGGGGTCAGACCCACCATTTGTACAATTTTGAATCCCCACCACCTAGGGATGCTTCCAGTAAAATTTAGTTAAATTCCAATCAGCGGTTAAGAAGATGAAGTCGTTAATGAAATTGTTGACGGACGACGGATGGACAGACAGACAACGGACGCCACGGTATGGCATAAGCTATAGATAATTCACAAAATGAATACACTTGATCTTACACAATGTAGTAGCTATCACTGCTGGTGAGCACCTCCTCAATAGTGTTCTTCCCAGTCCCTCTGAAGGACCGCAGTAACCTCAGAAAAGCTCTGCCAGATTCAGCTGTAGAAAGTTTATCACTGCTTAATGAGTCTTTAACTTTTCCTAAGACATCAATGGGCTAAAAAAAACAAAAAAAACCAAAAAAAATCAACATAATACTAGCTCTTTTGCAAATGACATTAATGGCCATTTGTTTAGAAGATTTTTTAGAGCTCTTAAAGTTGGAATGAATTCCTCATTTCTAAAAAGCTACTTTTTCTTGAAAATACAGAATACAATTTATACATATGGTCTATATATTTGATTCTAATACAATGGAATCTCATCTCATCTCTGTCTAATTTTAAACTAACTATTTCTGTCTCATTAATGTAAAATGAAAATAAGAAATAAATAAAGAGAAACATTATTCTGACTTAATATGGAAGTGTCTTGGCAAAAAGTGTCCAGTGTACTGTAAATGTTTTTTGTGAGGTGATGATTATAGACAGAGTATTAGTGTAATTGTAGCTTGGTGCTTCATCACCAACATAGACATGATTTCATGGTGACCTGTTGATTGACATATCTCCATAATTATTCACTTACTTTTTCACAATTTTCAATGCAGTGTTGTATTTCTGAGCCACTGCCAATCAACATGGGGCCGAGTTTGTATCCTTTAGCTTCAAAATAAAACATGAATTTGTCAGTGCAAAGTGATTGTAACTCTCAAACTTCAGGAATCATTACATTTGGTCTGTAACTTGCCAAGGCACCCATGGGTTCTTCAGCAATGTACTATCCTGTCATAAGAACCAACGTCTAGTATATGTGTCAACTCTTTACTAGATCTTTATCCCAACTTGAATTCCTGATGTGACAACAGGATTTTTTTTATATTTACTTAGAACTATATTCTACGATAACTATATTTTTATTTTTGTTTTGTATACGATCTGCGGTTAACTTTTAAAATCCTTGCCCACACAGTTTTGTAATCTATATGTTATGTTTTGTTATCATATGTATAATACATATATCAATATGGTCCTTTCAATATTAAAATCTGTTGTATTGTTTTGTTTTCAACTGGAGAACTTGTCTGTGTTACCTTGATTGATGTTTTCGACCGCCTCTTCTACTGTGCTTGCAGTCACTGTTTTTGATCCTCCAATACTACTCAACAGATTCAGCTTTTGCCTGTGGTCAAAAAGGTATACAGAACAATGTCATTCAATTAGCATACAGGTATTTCAATAGTAAATGTTTTGAATGAAATCCTTATTGGTTTATTGAATAATTTGAGGTAAAAGTTTTTCCAATTCCTAATACCTAAGAATAAGTTAAAACAACATATCTTCCAAACAAAGATATTTTTCTGATTCATTGCATTAAACAGTGAAAATATAATATGATAATTTGTATTTTATTCACATAAAATAATAATGTTTTTGGACAATATATTGGAAATGGCATCCTCTAATTGAATCCTTTTTCAGATTTTATAGCTTTAGTACAAGAGACTTACGTGGAGGTAACAACAGTAGAAACACCTGGTTTGGCGTTGAGAACCACAATGTGTCTCTCCATGCCTGACACACTGCCTATAACACCATCCCCAGTTTGATACTTAGCAATCGACGTTGATGTAACAGTCACACCAAACATCTGAGTAAACAGAAAAACTGATGATGAACAATTTAAGTGAATTTCATCTGCAATAATGTTTAGATTGCACAATGACGTTATTTCAAAACATACTAACCTTACTGAATTATTTCACACACTAGTTTATTGTAACAGACTTTTTTACTTCTAAAATATTTTGCCTCCTGAGACATAAATCAACGATACTTAAATATTTGCTTTCCATGTGTTTGTGTTTTAATTTTCTCTGTAAACCTTGTTGATATTGAAGGTAAACTAACCTTGTTGGGATTACTGAACTGACCAGCTATTTCCAGATTTTTACAATTCTGTTTGGTCTTGGTGACAGAATTCCCAGACACCATATAAGTGGTGTCACATTCCCCCGATACATCAATCTGTACAAAACAAATTCAAGCCAAAGTCAGATAATGTTATTTCTATAACTAATCAGCATTAGATAAATTTGCTAAATTCTGTTTTAGGGATTATCCAGTTTTATAAAAAAATATTGCTTTTATTACAGAAAATAAATACCGGTACCAGGTATGTTAAAATTGGTTGGAAGATATGTAATATATTTCAGATCATTTTCTCAAACAATTTTGATAGTTTTTATACTGAATGCAATAATAACTCGAATAGAAATGAACAAAATTGATCCATGGGGTATCGGCTTATTGTACCCCATATCTGAAACTGCATCCAAATGGATGTCTGTTCTGAATGCAAAAAGGAACACACAAAAATAATGAAGACTTTCAAACACTTAAACAGATTTTTTTTGAAACAGTAATTAAGCTAGATATCAAAGTTATTGTCATAAGATACAAGGTTAAATAGGGCATGGACCAGAAAGAAGCAATTTTTGTCTTTACTTAAGCTTAGCCTAAACCAAAATTAGAGTTTTGAAACAATAACTATGTAATTTTACTAAAGATACATACTTGCTTTAAATTTAATTCCAAACACTGTAAAAAAAACAACAACACACAAATAATTTCATTTGAATTTCTAAATTAACTTTGAGAAAATAATGCTTGTAAAGCTGTATATGGTCTTACCTCCTGTCTCTCCCCATCTGAATCTCTTAGCTGGAACAAGGATATCACACCTTTTTTCAGATTAGAACAGAAAGTAGAGTCAGAATCAGCACCGTAAATAGTTCCTACAACACCAGACCCTCCATTCAGTTCAAAGTAGACAGGATACTTCAGAAGTACCATCAAGTTCCTCTCCAGTCCTGATCTCGATGCACTGGATACTGATGCCTTCGTTATCTTTAAATATACAATATATATATTGTAGATATGTGGCTTTTAACAAAACATATATCTAGTAAAAATACCAGCATTGATGAATGGTCTGGGTATAATTCCATTATATCAGAAATTAGGTTAGTGCATTTGAGTTTTTTAAATATTTTGAAATATAGGTGGGGATTATAGAATTTTCTTCAAAATCTGTCTGTTGGCAAGTACTAAACAAGAGGCCCAGAGGGCCTGTATCACTCACCTGTTTTTTTTGTTATATGAAACTGACATGTAGGTAACTTAAGACCAAATTTGGTAACTAGAACACAAGACATTTTAACATCTCTTCAAAAGTTCTGAAGATACTGTTGTTTGAAATTTTAATTTTGAAGCTTTTAACCCACATTGACCTTTGACTCCCGACTTGCACTTAAAGTTGACCTTTGACCTCTTTACTGTAATAAAGTAAACAATTCACACAGCTGGTCTTCATAACATACCCAAGTATCATGACTCTAGTTCAAATGGTTCTTAGGATATTGTTGTTTGAAGTATTTAACATACTTGACCCCTGTGACCTTGAAAATAAATCAAGGTAATTTTAATGAGGCAACTTTATAGCATTTCATCCCAGGTACCTACTGGCCAAATATCATTACCCTCGGCCATATGGAACGTGAAGAAGATTGTTAAAGCTTTTAACCCATGTTGACATTTGACCCCTGACTAGCATTTAAGGTTGACCTTTGACCTCATCATTGTTATTGAGAAAAATATTCGCACTTCTGACCTACATAACATACTCAAGTATCATGACTCTAGTCCAAATGGTTCTTGGAATATATTTGTTTGAAATTTTTAACATATTTGACCCCAGTGACCCTGAAAATAGATCAAGATCATTTTAATGAGGAATCTTTATAGCACTCCATCTTAGGTACCTACTGGCCAAATATTATGACCCTAGGTCCTCCAGTTCTTCAGTTCGGGCCAGGTGAGCTAAAAACTAAAATTGCATGCTCCTAAATTTATTTTTAATTCAAATGATAGAGTTTTCGAGAAGAAAATGAATCACTGGTAAATATAACAATACCTGAAGTCTTAGGAGCTGGGTTTCACTGGCATGAAATACAGGAGTGACTTCTAGCTCTGCAGTCAACCGGAACCCTACATCTTTCTGGGTCTGTTTCACTTTCGGGGTATTTAATTCATTGAAGTAGATGGTTGTTTCATATGAGTACTTGTAAGTCTTTCCATTCTCAAGTGATAAGGAAATACCTGTAAAGACATGTTTAAAATGCACATAATGTTGATACTATTTCAGAGAGAAAGTGTTTCAATATGTAAAACAGTTCACATCACTTAAAATTATATGGGCTTTTCACAAATTTTGTGAATCGACCTGAAGTTCTTGCTTTCCAAGATATATATTTTAGACACACTATTTTCTTGGCTATACAAGTTGTTATCATGGCTTTGCTAAAATTTTGAGGTTTTTTTTAAAATTCCAAGATGACCATCATGGCATTAGATTCCCCCCCCCCCCCCCCCCCCCAAGATACAAGTTTATGGAACTTCATCCTTCATGAAAGGGATATCTACTGCATATGATTAGTATACACTCTTGTTTGAAATACAATATTGAATCGCACATCAGTGTTTTAGCATATCTGTGTTTACCAGAAGATAGTGTTGGGAATCGGTTTGAAATTTTATGATCGATCATTGGTTACCATTAACCAACCAATGTCATGATCGATTAATAATCCTTTTATAGAAAAAACAGTGAAATCCTCCATTCTGTTGTTGCAAGTCACTTAGGCAAATAAAAAAGTGATACCATGTAATTATAATATACGAAATACATCTCTCTTCAAACACTGAATCTGTAATATATAGTCCTAACTAGCAGCTATGAAGTAAAAGTAAGTCATGCAGTGATGATGCCATCAATTTGACACAGTAACTGGGAAAAATGTCTACTGAATACTCCATAATATCTACATATTAGCATTCCGACTAAAATTGATCATGGATTTTGTACTCGATTAATTAGTTTGTTAGCCTAACTGACAGCTGTTCGACTTAGTCGATTAATCAGAACACCACTACCAGAAGCCCCCCTATCATTTGACATGCTTATCTAAACTCCAGTTGAATAAAAATATACACGTGTTATAAATTTCCAGTAAGTTCATTCAAAATAGTAGTGTTAATATTTTGTCAATGCCCCAATGTCCAATTTTCTGTTTTTACTATCAAACTTTGCCAGTATGTCTACCAAAATAAAATGTTTGTTTCCTCATAGCTGTAATACAATTGCTAATAGTTTGCACCCTGTAACAATACATACACAGTTATAAATATGTTTCTCTTAAGTCTATAGGGACACTGTAAAATACAGTATTATTATAAGCCAAGTATTCCTACAGAATCACATTGTACTGTTATAATCCTTAGTTATGGGTTATGTCTGTTTATTGCTATTCTGAAGACATAAAATAAAACCCACAAATCTCAAGTATAATGGATTGGGATGTACAAGTTGTTTGGATGGTGTAAATGAGGTGAACTCCACGTCATCCGGCCTCCCCACATGCTGCTGCACACCAGCCTCAGTTCCCTTATTCCCATCAGTTGGCCTGAATATGATAGAAAAGTAGGAATAAACAACAAACACTTACTTTGATTAGTCAACAGTGCCAGTAACAAGAGAAGTTTTACATCAACTGTTCCCCACATAGTCATCATACTAGTGAGTTTATGATACTAAAAGCCCTCTACACTCTGGGAAAATTTAACCGGCAAGACTGTATGACCCCAAAGTCCACACATTCCGAGAGCAAAGTTCAAAATATACTACACAGTTGTCATTATATCACTGGTTAGCTCATTGATGGAGGGTTGTTCATCTAATGCCACGTATAATCCGACTCGTCAACCCTTATCAAGGTTTACACCCCTTTTTGTTTTGACAAGAGATAATGGCTGGACATAGATAGGGCTATCTGACTTAGTGGTGATCCAGCATGCTGGGCACTTGTGTATGGATGTTGATATGCCGAAGTGGGTACAAAACTTTACAGAGATAATTAAGTCTAACGCTTATTGCATTGTGTCTACTGTACAGTATAGCTTACTTCACCGGACCTTCTTGGCATAGAAGATTACCTCTAACGAAACAATTGTTTGAGAAAAGATAACACTCGACCAGATAAGCAGTCTTGGCCAAATGGACGTTTTACAAACAATAAAGACATGAAACTTTACCGCTCCAGCTTCTGTCTCAAAGCAGACGAATTTCTTTCGTGTTAAGTCACGCGAGATCTCGCGTTAATCAATATGTCAGCGCCCATATATCAGAAACGTGAACAGCAGCTCAAATCGTTTTGAAAATATCCTAAGAGTTATATCGATTAACAAAGTTATACTTGTACTTTAATATCACACATAATTGGTATTTTGTTTTCTAAAGTAATGGATTTGAAAAAGGAAGCCAGCGAAGGAGATGGATCTTGTAAATGCGAATCCGTAACAAACGCTGACGCTGTCAACAGTACGGACGTTGCCGGTAGCTCGACAGCTGTGTCTTCAAGTAATACAGGTACTACAGACGGAAGTACCGAGGAGAAACCGACCGAAGTCCAAAACCTGTCGAAAAGGCAGTTGCGTAAACTAAAAAAGCATGAGAATTGGTTGAAATATAAGCCCATCAAAAGGTACAGTTCGACTACTCGTCTGCTCATATATGGTTCCATTACAGGTTCAATTCAAGATACCTTATGTTATTGTTTCCGAAAGGATTAGACAACAGGCTAAAGCCTATATAAGTCTTCTCCCATTCCGGTTACTGGCTAGAAATAGCCTCTCACTTGAGTGGATCATGCTAAGTACAACAGCTCAAATGGGTAATAATCATGCATTTTGGGAACAGTTACCCATTTGAGTAACAATTGTATTACTCAAATGGGGAATCACGTGAAGTAAAAAAGCACCCATATAAGCCGTTGTGCCCAACCTGCTAAAGTCAGACAAAAAGGTCCTCTCAAATTGGTCACATTTGGGTACACCTGTATTTAAAAAAACAACTTATCACAGCAATAGTAACAGGCAAATTTAGTGCACTTATTGTTCTGTGGCAGCTAGAGGGGTTTTCCTTTAGCTCAGTGGTAGAGCATCAGTCTAGGAAGTCTGCGATTCTGGGTTCGATACCTGGTGGAAGCATACTACTCACTTTCCTATTACAAATAATGTCCAAACCCTGGCCTTCCTGTGCTTGCAGGAGTTATAACCTGGGTTGAGTACATGTAGTGTTGCAGATAACAATTGTACATAGGATTACGGCTGCCGTTAGCTTCACGGTAGAGGGAATATCCCTACAGATCAGTGGCTGATAACAAGTCATGCAATTTCTTTTACACCAAAATGGTTAAATTATAACATACATTAAATCTGTTGGTTAGTATTTCTGTAACAGCGCAGATTGAGATTTGAACCTGGGACCGTTCAAACCCTAGACAGATGCTCTACCAACTGACTGAGCTGCCCAGTCACCAGTGAACAACCCTGTCCAGTTCCACGACATTTCATTGACCCATGTCATGGGCTTGCAGTTCATTGTATCAGTTTTTCAAAAATACAATGATTTTACATATTTTCTCAAAGTAATGAAATACACTTTCTGAGCTTTAGATTCATATGAAACTTGGTTATTTATTAAAAACATCAAAGACGAATTGTAATGATTAATTAAAACCTATTGAACATTTTACAAACCATTTTCTCAACCATGGCTATTACTTATCTTGCACTGTTTCGGTATTGATTTAAAGAGCCAAAGATAAAGAGAAGAAGAAACAAAGACGCAGAGATGCAAAAGAGAAAGGAGAGGAGCCTGCCCCAAGTCGGAAAAGGCTAAAGCTTAATACCATGGCCAAGTCCGACTGCCGTGTGTCTGTGGCTATTGATTGCTCCTTTGACAGCTACATGCAGGAGAGGGTATGCAATAGTATAGGGTTTCACCTGATGGAATTCAACGTCTTTAATACAACAACCATTTGCACAAGAAATTATTCTTCCATAACTGTATCTTACCATGTAAACATTTGTATTTACAATTTTAATGATTCTGTTTATCATTTGAGTTTTTGAAAAAAATCAAATGAAGGAAATTTCTTCAGGAAAAAGAAGAAGTAAATGATGTTTACAAACAACAAAGAATTCAGCTTAGAATGATACCTATTTTATCCTGAAGCTAGTACCTGAAGTGTACATTTTTGGAATCCTCTACCACTGTGAGGGTTAGACAACCTCATAGAGTTTTCTCTGTCACACTTTCACCATAGGGCTTGATTTTTTTTTTATCTCCCATCCTTGCAAATAATTTTTAAGTTTTGTAATTTATTTCATAATGTTTTGCACATGACCTCTCCTATCATGAGTTGTGAGGAGGATATTAAATATGAATTGGTGGTAGGTAGTCAAAATTATTAATTTGGCATTTCTTACATACTTGAATTCCCTGTATTGAGCGTGTTTCTTAGTATAATAGTACTTTTATAAGTTTGTTCCAAAAAATTGAGTCGACATTAGGGTAGGTTCTGAAATCGAAAACATAGTCTTTTTAATGTTGGTGATGTAATAGTGATGATTATGTTGACAGGACATTCTAAAATTGGGAAAACAGATCCGATGGTGCTATTCTACCAACAGGAGGGCAGCCAATCCTGTTCAACTTCATGTGTGTGGTATCCATGGCCAGATTAAGACTCGACTGGATGGCGTTGGTGACTACATAAATTGGGATGTAAGTACCCAGATAGTATAAAATCATTTAGTCAGAAAACATTCTGAAAAAAGACAAATACAGCCATGATTAAATAATCTTAAAAGAATTCAGGAATTAGCTTGTGGATAAACAAATCAATATTTACCTACCAAGAAAGCATCTACTGGATATATCATCCAAAATTCTTGAATAATTTTTTAAGCTCACATGAACCATTGCTATCTCTTCTAGTCCATCATTCATCGTCTCAACTTCCACTTGGTACATTTCAACAAAACATTTTTACAAAAAAAATCCTATTGTGTCTCCTACCAAGTGTTGTTAATTTTGTGTCTCTTTAGGCTTATTTTTTCTGAAGTTTCTAACTGTAGATTTTATTCTAGTTTTCACTTTACAAACTTAGCAGTACATTGTTATGATGAAGTTAATAAGAATTTAGGACTGTATTTGACCTTATAATAAGCACTGTCTCTCTTTTTTCTAGTCAGAAGGTCACATCCTTTCACCATAACTCAGTGACTTTTTTCTGTCTGTTACGTCTCTTAGTTTAAATTAATTTCCCAAATTGCTTAGTGCCTAATATACTTATTACCGTAGTTCAAATATGATAATAAAATATCTTACTGCATTTCTCAACAATTAAATTGCTTCATGCGGAAATAATTCACAGAAAAATATTTAAAGGCATGTTGTTTAAATTTTTAAGATAATGATTATTTGGTTTATCAGATTAATAGCTCAGAGAAGGGTTACGAGGAACTATTTGACATAGACTCAATGGTGTATCTGTCAAGTGATTCTCCCAATATCCTCACTGACCTTGAACCTGATAAAGTCTACATCATTGGTGGACTTGTGGACCATAATCACCACAAGGTAAGCATCAGGTACCTTTATGAATAAATATATTACCTTAACTGGCTAAATATATTTATACAGATTATTTCACCCTAACTTGCTATAGTTACCTGTACAGACTATTTCACCCTAACTGGCTATAGTTACATGTACAGATTATTTCACCCTAACTTGCTATAGTTACATGTACGGATAAATTATTTCACCCTAACTGGCTATAGTTACCTGTACAGATTATTTCACCCTAACTGGCTATAGTTACATGTATAGATACATTATTTCACCCTAACAGTCTATAGTTACCTGTACAGATTATTTCACCCTAACTGGCTATAGTTACCTGTACAGATTATTTCACCCTAACTGGCTATAGTTACATGTACAGATAAAATATTTCACCCTAACAGTCTAAGGTTACCTGTACAGATTAGTTCACCCTAACTGGCTATAGTTACAATCACAGATTATTTCACCCTAACTGGCTATAGTTACCTGTACAGATTATTTCACCCTAACTTGCTATAGTTACATGTACAGATAAACTATTTCACCCTAACTGGCTATAGTTATATGTACAGATTATTTCACCCTAACTGGCTATAGTTACATGAACAGATAGATTATTTCACCCTAACTTGCTATAGTTACCTGTAAATTATTTCACCCTAACTGGCTATAGTTACCTGTACAGATTATTTCACCCTAACTTGCTATCGTTACATGTACAGATAGATTATTTCACCCTAACTGTCTAAAGTTACCTGTACAGATTATTTCACCCTAACTATCTATAGTTCCCTGTATAGATTATTTCACCCTAACTTGCTATAGTTACCTGTACAGACTATTTCACCCTTACTTGCTATAGTTACCTGTACAGATTATTTCACCCTAACTTGCTATAGTTATATGTACAGATTATTTCACCCTAACTGGCTATAGTTATATGTACAGATTATTTCACCCTAACTTGCTATAGTTACCTGTACAGATTATTTCACCCTAACTTGCTATAGTTACCTGTACAGATTATTTCATCCTAACTGTCGAAAATTACCTGTACAGATTATTTCACCCTAACTTGCTATAGTTACCTGTACAGATTATTTCACCCTAACTTGCTATAGTTACCTGTACAGATTAATTCATCCTAACTGTCTATAGTTACCTGTACAGATTATTTCATCCTAACTGTCTATAGTTACCAGTACAGATAGATTATCTCACCTATGATACCTGCTTTAAACTCGCTATGGTAAACATGTTTATGTATACCAGTACTTAAACTCACCCTGATGAATTTAACAAACTATACTAGGAAAAAGTAGACTTCTCGAACTGATGACCTCTTCGGACAGTCAAGCTATCATTTTCAAAGTTTTTGTTAATGACTACAAACACATACTTGTTTTCATGTCTCATTATACAAATGTGTTGTTATTTCCCTTGGGTTTTTTTCAGGGCCTTTGCCACCAGGTGGCAGTAGAAAAAGGTTTGGCGCATGCACAGCTTCCAATATCAGAATACATACAGCTCAAGTCACGCAAAGTACTCACAATCAACCATGGTAAGCAGTTCTGATGGATTGTATAAAACTTTCATTTTCTTAATATAAAATTGTATGTAAACAGTGTTGAAAAAGTTACATGTAAAACAGCTATTATCATGCTGGCCACATTTCAGTTATGTATGTACATCATATATAATATTATAAGGTACAGCAAAAAATACTACCAACCATACAAAAACCTCAGCCCTTACTTCTCATTAAGCCTGATACAATGAATAAGAGAAGAACACCAACTTCTGAAGTCTAATTTCCATAAAGTACATCCGTATTCTGTGCTGGTCGGTTAGGGTAGGGGTATTAAGATGCTGTTTTGAGTTAGGGTTTGGAAGTACAGATGTATTGTGTAATCAGGAATTACCATTCTTATAGTTATTATTGTGTACAAATGTTAAAATTTAATCTTGGGTATGACATTTTGTGTTTATCCGTACATCTTAAATATTCCTTCATTTTTCAGTATTTGAAATTCTGCTGAGTTATACAGAAACAAAAGACTGGCAAAAAGCGTTCTACACAGTGTTACCACAGAGGAAGGGAGTCCAGCTTAAGGATTTATCTGGTCGTAGGGAGATGGAGTCAGTGAGCAAGCTCTCTAGTGATGAGGAGCCAGTGAGCAAACTCTCTAGTGATGAGGAGTCAGTGAGCAAACTCTCTAGTGATGAGGAGGAATCAGATAGAGAACTTTCTAATGATAACCAAATAATTAACAGCTGTGATAATGTAGGTTCACAAGGTCACACAGACTCTGCTGAAGGTCATGACAGAAAAGAAAGTTTTGAAAAGGATTGTGATCACATAGCAGTTTGTGATTCTAAACAACTTGATGAAACACTTTGAAAAGAAGAAAATATTTAAGCAGTAATGATTGCGTGAATTTGAATACAGCATTGGATGAAGGAAGATTGTTTTGCTTTATACTGAATAATAATAATAATGAAACCTCACACATAAACACTTTGCTGGTTGTCCTACATAAATCTTTCTAAAATCCATATTTACCCATCTGGAAAATAGTTTAGAACTGTACACTACAGCATATTATATTAAACATCCGTATCTGAAAACAAAATCTGCAACTTTTGATAAAATGAATATAAAGTACCATTATGATTGGTTAATGCCAAAAGTAATATCTTCACACTGTTATAAATATTGCCTTTGATATCTGTTATGATGTGAAGGATGTCAGGTTTTTTTCAAGTTGATAAATTGCCAGAAATGTAATAAAACCTGTTTCACTCATATTGAAGTAGACTTGTTCTTCATCCATACTTAGAAATTCCATGGCCCTAGTACAGCTTATAACACATCAATAGAGGATTTTTAACTGTCACCATACAATTAAAATGTCTTCTTTGCCATTCTTTTCTCCAGTTACCCTCTTTTTTCTTTTTTTTTATCTCAAACAAGAAAAGCATGATACAGATATAATTATCATTAAAAAAAATACCAGTATTCATTGAAAAATTAAATCAAATGGAACTGATATATGATACCTGTACCGTTTCAGACAATCAGTTTGACTTTTTTATATAGAATTACCGGAATAATTTTTACACCTTCACATTACTGTATTGAACACTGGAATGGATGTTTTTGAAAGTTCTAAAGCCTGGTGAAAGTGTCTCAAAATTAACAAAAGTACCGCGGGGCGGAACAATATACGCTCCTCGAATGCCATACAGTGTTATATACTTTCTTACATTGAAATAAGATCTGCATCATTCTAAGAGTGGTTAGCTGACATGCTATAAAAAATGTAGGAGAAAATCTGCGGACAAAAAATCAAATACTGAAATGAACAAAGGGCAATAACTTTTGCAAAAAAATTGTTGAATCAAAATTCTTTTAAGGAAACACAAATTCATATCATGATTATAATGTATACCAAGTTTCAAAGAGATCGGTCGACAAATGTAGGAGGAGATTGACGGACATACAAAAGTTTATGCTGGACGGACAACCCCATAACATAATACAAATTTGACGTGCGTTTCAAAATGGATGGCCAAAATGCCTAGTTGTTGTGTTTCTAAGATGAAATAAAGATAAGAATCATAATAATAGCTATGTATCAAAGGATGATCTCTTAATGTACCTGGGGTAGTTCTGTACGAATAATGGATTTTTTTAGTAAATTTGTCTGGAGCTTTGTTGGGAAAATGGACTCACTGTTGTATAAATGGAGGGTTTGGTTGCAGAGGGGCAGGTCTACATAGGAGAAATAGATGTACACCTTTAGAATACTTCTCCTTTAATATGGATGACTTCAACTTAACCAAATTGAATCCTTTGGCCAAGGAATCTCAATGTTGGGAAAATTAGGTCATAACTTGAAAACAGTCCAAGATCCACGCCCTTCAACCTTATATACAATTGCTGGACATGAATGCACTCATGCTTAAGGGATCATGCCAGCCCCAGGACTAAATTCTTAGCTCTTAACCTGAGAGAAGTTGATGTCCACATCCTATAGCCATAAACAAGATTTACGGGTATGAAGAAACTAATGCATTCATGCGAAAAGTTATTGGCCCTGGGGTCCATCTCTGCCCCTGGAGATTCAGTTACTGAATCATAACTTTGAATGAGATCCCCAGAAAACTAACCATATATACATTCCTTGGCATGTAGAGGTAAACACAATCATGCTACAAAAATTAGCCAAGGGGACTGACCCTGCCATTAGTTCCAGGCCCATAACATACCAGTAGAAATGGTGGAGATCCACGCACTATAACCAAATGCGTGTATACGCTTGCTGGTCATGCAGAGCAGAACACAATCATGCTACCATAGTTGAACGATTGGTCTGGCCCTGTCTAGGAGAATCGGTCCCTGGGTCATAAAAAGCAAACTAAAACCATATACACTTATAACAGATCTATACAATTTCTCCTAAACACATCTTTGATCCCTCTGATTTAGGATGAGTTGTTTTGTTTATATGCAAAATGTAGCTCCCTTGAGGGCTTGGCACAAAACAGGGTAATTTTTTGGTAATGAAGTGTTTAAAAGCATATATGTCTCCTAAACTGTTGATCATATATATAAAAAACAGCCAAATTCTGTAAAAGCCATTTTGGGACCAGGGAATCAAATGTTGTATAGAGGGTGTTGCTCTTACATATGCTGACACAGAAAAAAATGCAAATATTTACAGTATTATATTTAATGAGAAATATTTTATATGCTTGGTTAAATATCTGGCAGGCCCCCTGTGCATCTTTTCTATGGTAGATATTTGATGTATGGTTAGGTGCATAGCTAGATTGTAAATGATGAGCATGCATATTGTATCATCTGCCATTGTTCCATTCTCAGATAATAAAAAAAAAAAAAGCTATATGGTGGATTGGTAGCTTTTGCAGGCAATCTTTGATCTTTGTTAATTTGAGAGTTTTTCAGACTGATATTTCAAAATATAATTTTACTATAAAAACTTGTACCCTAGATTCTGAATATGTGATACTGAAACCAAGAGGGGGGTTGTGAAAATAAATAGATGGTTTATTAAATGGATAAAAATAGTCAAATTGATTCTTTAAACTGTATAAACATTCAATCACCATTTCAGACTGCACCTAACAAATAGAAATTAAATATTACACTTAATGCAACTGCTTATGATGTATTGTTGGTGTTTTAGACAGGTGTTTGATATATGGCAGTCATTATGGCAAGGTGTATAATGTACAGTGGTAATTATGGACATATGTGATGTTTTCAGTCATTAAAGACAGGTATTTGATGTATGTTGGCCGTTGTAGACAGATATTTGATGTATGGTGGTCATTATGGATGGATATTTAATGTATGTTGGCCATTATAGACAGGTATTTGATGTATGGTGGTCATTAAGGATGGTAATTTTAAGTATGTTGGCTGTTTAAGACAGGTATTTGATGTATGTTGGCTGTTATAGACAGGTATTTGATGTATGGTGGTCATTATGGATAGATATTTGATGTATGGTGGCCTTTATGGACAGGTATTTGATGTATAGTGGCCATTATAGACAGGTATTTGATGTATAGTGGTCATTATAGACAAGTATTTGATGTATATTGACTGTTATAAAGATATTTGATGTATGGTGGTCATTGTAGACAAGTGTTTGATGTATGGTGGTCATTATTAGCAAGTATTTGATGTATGTTGGCTGTTATAAAGATATTTGATGTATGGTGGTCACTATAAACTAGTATTTGATGTATGGATGTCATTATGGATAGGTATTTTATGTGTAGTGGCCATTATTGATAGGTATTTGATGTATGGTGGTCATTATGGATAGATATTTGCTGTTGGCCGTTATAGACAGATATTTGATGTATGGTGGTCATTATAAACAAGAATTTGATGTATGGATGTCATTATGGATAGGACTTTTATGTGTAGTGGCCATTATTGACAGGTATTTGATGTATGGTGGTCATTATGGATAGATATTTGATGTTGGCCGTTATAGACAGATATTTGATGTATGGTGGTCATTATAGACAAGTATTTGATGTATGTTGGCTGTTATAAAGATATTTGATGTATGGTGGTCATTATAAACAAGAATTTGATGTATGGATGTCATTATGGATAGGTATTTGATGTATGGTGGTCATTATGGATAGATATTTGATGTAGGCAGTTATAGACAGATATTTGATGTATGGTGGCCTTTATGGACAGGTATTTGATGTAAAGTGGCCATTATAGACAGGTGTTTGATGTATGGTGGTCATTATAGACAAGTATTTGATGTATGTTGGCTGTTATAGACAGATATTTGTTGTATGGTGGCCTTTATGGACAGGTATATGATGAATGGTGACCACTACTAAATAAAGACAGGTTTTTGACGTATGTTGGCCGTTATAGACAGATATTTGATATATGGTGAACATTATAGGCAGGTATTTGATGAATGGTGACAATTTTAGACAGGTATTTATGTATGGTGGTCATTATGGATAGGTATTTGATGTATGATGGCAATTATAGACAAGTAGTTCATCAATGATGACTGTTATAGACAGGTATTTGATGTATGGTGGTCATTATGGATGGGTATTTGATGTATGGTGAGCACTACTAAATAAAGACAGGTATTTGATGTATGTTGGCTGTTATAGACAGATATTTGATGTATGGTGACCATTATAGGCAGGTATTTGATGTATGGTGGACTTTATAGACAAGTATTTGATGTACTATGAACATTATAGGCAGGTATTTGATGAATGGTGGCAATTATAGACAGATATTTGATGTATGGTGGTCATTATAGGCAAGGATTTGATGTATGGTGGTCATCATGGATAGGTATTTGATGTATGATGGCCATTATAGACAAGTATTTGATGTTTGATGACCATTACTAAATAAAGACAGGTATTTGACGTATTTTGGTCGTTATAGACAGATATTTGATGTATGGTGGCCATTATGGACAGGTATTTGATATATGGATGCCATTATGGACAGGTATTTGATGTATACATTATAGACAGGTGCGTGTTCATTTTTGATGTATATATGTAATGTATAGGTTGTCATCATGCACGGTTATGTAAAGGGATGACAGGTATGTGATGCACTGTATGATAAATGTTCTATTTTCTTCTTCTAAAAAGGAAAGAACAAAATAGTCTACACATTCATGAAATATTCATGATATGAAATTATTTTAAAATATCCGTGCCCTGTTTTTAATGTTAGCAACACCTTACAACAATGCGTGTAAAACGTCATCAAAGATTGCGTATTTTGACTCTGCTGAGGTAAATAAGGGTGGAAGCCTTCGGGTAGGGGAGTTCTGCCTGCACAGACATCAGATTTAGATGTTGTAGTGACTTGAGCCCAATACCCGAAAGTGGACAAGTGTTGTCTCGACCAGGTTGGTACCAAGCTTCAGCAGGTAGATTTACAAAAAAATACACACAGCAAGTTAAGCCTTAAGTAGGCATACAGTACAGTGATTAGCCGAGCGGAACGGCCGGGTCAGTGGTTTTGATCGTATTATAACAATCCGATTATAGCTATCAGTCCGTGGTATTACCGAACACACAAGTATTTTGTGATTAAGGCTATGGAGTTTTCTGATAAATCTTAAAGGGACATCACGTGAAAAGGCGTTTTTTTTTTAATGAATGTATGTATTGTATGCACTTCCNTTGACCGAAGTTTTTAAACGTCTGGTGTTGGGCTCAGAGGAAACTCGGGTACAACAGGGTTTACAGACACAATTTATGTTAGCGACATCAACGCTTAAAACTTCGACATCTCGACCAGGGCACATTTATATGGACCGTACCTCCTAAAATCAGTCGCGCAATAAAATCCTCATAAGGATCCCAATGTCAGAAAATCTGTCATGCAAACAAATCACTATCATTACACAAAATTTTGTCTTTGCTAATTTTCATAATAAAACATAGTCACATAAAATATAAAACTGTTGTTGTTTATTATTTGGAAAGAATAATTCCATGTACATAAAATCTAACTAGGTTATGTCTGTGTGTATTATTTTTTTTAAATGTCCATAGTTCAAAACATACTGTGGCAGGTTTTATTTGTACATAGGATTAAGGTCGAATTAAGGGGAATTTCCCTTTAGCTCAGTGGTACGAGCGTCCGACTAGGAACCTGGAGATCGATGGTTCGATCCCCGGTGGAAGCACACTATTCTCTTTCCTGTTACAATTATACTGGTACCTTTGGGTCCTTCAGGGCAAATTCTTATATGTATACTAACATTCAAAATGTATCGTTACAAATTGCCAATTACAAATGTATCGGTAACTAGTTAACTGCTGATTGGGTATAAATGGTAGAATATGTACAGTAGCGGTTCCACTGAAACGGCTAAGCAAGGACAAGCATGGCCAAGTACAATGTAATATTATATGTCGGTAGGTTTAACATTTCAATCCCTAAAAATGATCATTTCATTTAGAGTTTTAGACACTGAAATTATCAAATATAATGGTTATCAATGGAATGTCCTCCAGATATTATACTAAAGTTGATTTATTGAAGCCTGTAGAAAAGTAAGTTTCTGTTGCCTTAGTTTTAAATATAGTGTGTTGATGATACAGGTGCCTAGTGTCAAGATCTTGTGTAGTGGTAGGCAATAAAACACACAGTCATTATACAATCAAACCACACAAGCAGTTTATATTTTTGTAGGCTTTTGATTTTACGACTCTTGGGCCATATATATTGTCTGCATTTCTTGTCCTTGCTTTACAGGTGAACAATGTCTACATTGCGACCATGTCTGGAGTTCTGCTGTTCCCCAAACACTGTATCCAAGTTCATCCGATTCTTTCCCAGGGCAGCATTATTCTTCTTTATCCTTCATGTTGCTATCATCATTTACTCATGTAAGTAAAGGTGGTATCTGTCAATCCTTAGATACCTATGTAGGATCATATTCTGCATCCTCTGTTAATCATACGCAACCTTGTATGTGGAAGTACTGGTTAACTAACTACAGCCAGGCGTTTACTGTTGTAAGATCAGTTATACAACAGACAAGTTGATTACTGACACCTGTTATTATTGGTGATTTTTTTTCTTCTTCTCTGAAATGACCATTTCTAGACATTCATATAAATGTTAATGTAGTTTTGACCATTTTTGTTTCCAGCCATGAATACCTCTAAGAAAGAAGAAGTTGCTTTCCAGGGCAGCAACTACATTCCAAAAGATCCTCAGCATCGGCGTGACTTTGCAAGACTGGAAGCGACTCTCAGGAACACATCTGTCCACGAAAATAAAACGAAAAAATGTGAGAAAAGCTGATTATTACAAAGTACTGAGCTTTCTGCAAATAAAAAAAAAGCTAGACTAGTTTCATCACTGTTGATCCCATCCTTGATATCCAGGAGTTACGCTTCCTTTCGCTCTCTACACCTGGAATATGTCATAGCAAAATTGAAGGCATGAAGATAGCTGTTTGATTGGTCTTAGGTTGAAAAAAACAGACCAATCGCTAGGCTGATACCTTTCCTTTGAAGATTACAAAGGAGAGACGCCCGACTTCAAAGCCTGTCAACTTTATGTGCACACTGAGCCTTCAATTTTGCTATGACATTCCAGGGGTGTAGAAAGCATAAGCGAGCGTAACCCCTGGATATCGAGGATGTGTTGATCCCAATCTGTAGCATAGCTGTCAACCATCTCTCATTAGGAGGGAGACTCACTCATTTTGACCAAAATTCAAGTCAAACTCAAAATCTATGTATCCTGTGGTCAAATGATTCATTTAGTTACTGCAGAATGAGAGCAATGATCAAAACAGGTGAGCTTATGCCATGGCGCAGCGTCCGTCAACTTTTTCCTTTCAAACCCTACTAGTCCTTAACAGCTCAGAGGATTTTGAACAATTTTGGTCTGGAGCATCATTGGCCAAAGGGTTCTCAGTTTTGTATAAATGGAGGGTATGGCCCTCCTGGGGGCAGAGGGGCAGGACCAAATAGGGAGAAAATAGGTAAATCTTTAAATATCTTCTTCTTCTTAACCAATAGAGGGATTTTTGTCTAGAGCATCTTTGGGCCTCAACTTGGTATAAACAGAGGGTGTGGCCCCTCTGGGGGCAGAGGGGCGGGGCCCAATAGGGAAAATTGAGGATTTTTTTCTCCTGCTCTTCAAGTGAAGGGATTTACAGCAAATGCAATCTGAAACATGCTTAGAGACAAAAGAATCAATTTTGTATATTTGGGCAGATTGGTGGGGCCCATTAGGGGAAATAGTGGAAAACATTAAAGTTCCTTCTCCTTTTGTACTGATGAAGAGATTTTAACCAAACTTGTTCTAGAGCATCTTTGGGCAAAGGGAATTTAGTTTTGTATTAATGGAGAATGTGGCCCCCCTTTGGGGCAGAGGGGCGAGGCCCCATTTCATGCTCTTTCTCCATCATTAGAAATGTGAATTGAGGGACATCTCCCTCATTGGAGGTTTCAGAATGCTGAAGAGACGATGCATTCAATACAATTTCTCATTACATCACCACCAGGCATTCCATGTAAAGTAACAATACAACCCGTAAGAAAGTAACGTGGTTTCACTACCATTGTAGGTCAGGTGTTTAATATTTTAGATTTAGAAGTAAATGTTAACAAAGTCAGTTTAGAAATCCATAATGGCTGATCAAAACATGATGATTAAAAAGAATGAATAGTTTTCTCAATGCAGTTGGCCAATGATAAATGACTATAGGATACAATCAGCAGGCATCTTTTCTATTCTCCATATTACAATTGCAGGTTGTTTATCACCAGAACTCAACAAAGGTTAACTGATGTCCTAGTTACAGAACACTAGCTTATACACAGACCGATGATTATAACATCTTCAATAGCTGGTATTTGGTTTGGTATTGTAGTATGCTTACAGTTAATGGATAAATAAATATGGTTACCACCTTAGTTAAGGTCGGTTTTAAGGGTGAAAGATCAAATAATGGTAATATAATTCCTATTTTTTTTATTATTGTTCTGGATCATAACATAGGATGTCATATACAAATTTCTAGGTCCATACTGACATTTGACCTTTCAAGGTAACAGAAAATTTTAAAAATTTGCCTTTATGGACTATAAACTACTGAATATCAGCAGATATCATATTTTGTACACCAATATAGGACCTAAGTGTTATGTGTACCAATATAGGACCTTAGTGTTATGTGTATCACTTTCAAAATATATTTCGATAACATCCTACATACCTTTAAAAACTATACTGTGTCACGTAATTCTCACACCTGTATCCTACATATTGCCACTAAATATGTAAAAAATAGTTTCTAAGTCCCGAAAATCTGTGTGTTTTAATTATTGTTTTTTTCCTGGTTTTTTTTACAGATTTACACCATAACTTTGCAAAACTACAAGACCAAGACCCAGTGCACAGATTCAAGACAGTTTGAATTGTGTTTTGTGATATTATTGTGTCATATTGTGATTTACAATTCTAAGTGTTGTGTATTTTTTTCCGGAGTTTTTTTACAATGGAAATGTAGTGATTTAAAGGCGGCTCCCTGGTCAGGTCTAGCTAAGATGTATATTTCAGTTTATTTTCCTTAAAACTTTATATATTTTACATGTCTTCTTCATGATTATTAGTTGTGTAAATTGAGGAGAGAAAAAATTGTCAATACTTTTTGATAAAGGAAGAAAAAATTGAAGGATTTTCTTCTCAGTAAAGAGCATATAGATTATGATTGTACTTTATGGCTTATAATTGATATTTTAGAATTTTATCAACTGAAACACAATTGTTAGAAAATCAACATACAAATGTAGCTTAAATTTACATTTTTTTTTCAATGAACATAGACGATAAAAATGTTAAAATAATTGAGTAGGCCCATCAAGTTTACTTTTTTCAGTAGTCTAACTTTTTTGCAACAATTTCTTCTTTTAGTGTAAATAGATTTAAGGCATTGATTTCCCTCGTTAATAATCCCAGTTATCCGTGGTGTTAGGAATTCCGAATTATTCATCAATATCATTATGTTGTGACGTGTTCTGGTAAATCATTTATCCTAGTCAGTGAAGGGTGGCCTGTAGTCGGTACTCGTTATCCCAGTCAGAGAAGGGTGACCTGTAATCAGTACTCGTTGATCCCAGTCAGTGAAGGGTGACCTGTATTCAGTACTCGTTTATCCCAGTCAGTGAAGGGGGGCCTGGAGTCAGGACTCGTTGATCCAAGTCAGTGAAGGGTGGCCTGCAGTCGGTACTCGTTGATCCCAGTCAGTGAAGGGTGGCCTGTAGTCAGTACTCTTTGTCCCAGTCAGTGAAGTGTGACCTGTATTCAGTACTCTTTTATCCCAGTCAGAGAAGGGTGACCTGTATTCAGTACTCGTTGATCCCAGTCAGTGAAGGGTGACCTGTATTCAGTACTCGTTTATCCCAGTCAGTGAAGGGTGGCCTGTAGTCAGTACTCGTATATCCCAGTCAGTGAAGGGTGGCCTGTAGTCGGTACTCGTTTATCCCAGTTGGTGAAGTGTGGCCTGTAGTCGGTACTCGTTGATCCCAGTCAGTGAAGGGTGGCCTGTATTCGGTACTCGTTTATCCCAGTCAGTGAATGATGGCCTGTATTCGGTACTCGGTTGTCCCAGTCAGAGAAGGGTGGCCTGTAGTCGGTACTCGTTTATCCCAGTCGGTGAAGGGTGGCCTGTAGTCGGTACTCGTTGATCCCAGTCAGTGAAGGGTGGCCTGTAGTCGGTACTCGTTGATCCCAGTCAGTGAAGGGTGGCCTGTAGTCGGTACTCGTTGATCCCAGTCAGTGAAGGGTGGCCTGTATTCAGTAATTGTTGATCCCAGTCAGTGAAGGGTGGCCTGTAGTCAGTACTCATTTATCCCAATCAGTGAAGGGTGGCCTGTAGTCGGTACTCGTTTATCCCAGTCAGTGAAGGGTGGCCTGTAGTCGGTACTCGTTTATCCCAGTCGGTGAAGGGTGGCCTGTAGTCGGTACTCGTTGATCCCAGTCAGTGAAGGGTGGCCTGTATTCAGTAATTGTTGATCCCAGTCAGTGAAGGGTGGCCTGTAGTCGGTACTCGTTTATCCCAGTCAGTGAAGGGTGGCCTGTAGTCGGTACTCGTTTATCCCAGTCAGTGAAGGGTGGCCTGTAGTCGGTACTCGTTTATCCCAGTCAGTGAAGGGTGGCCTGTAGTCGGTACTCGTTTATCCCAGTCAGTGAAGGGTGGCCTGTAGTCGGTACTCGTTTATCCCAGTCAGAGAAGTGTGGCCTGTATTCAGTAATCGTTTATCCCAGTCAGAGAAGGGTGACCTGTATTCAGTACTCGTTGATCCCAATCAGTGAAGGGTGGCCTGTAGTCGGTACTCATTTATCCCAGTCGGTGAAGGGTGGCCTGTAGTCGGTACTCGTTGATCCCAGTCAGTGAAGGGTGGCCTGTATTCAGTACTCGTTTGTCCCAGTCAGTGAAGGGTGACCTGTAATCAGTACTCGTTTGTCCCAGTCAGTGAAGGGTGGCCTGTAGTCAGTACTCGTTGATCCCAGTCAGTGAAGGGTGGCCTGTAGTCAGTACTCGTTTATCCCAGTCAGTGAAGGGTGGCCTGTAGTCGGTACTCGTTTATCCCAGTCAGTGAAGGGTGGCCTGTAGTCGGTACTCGTTTATCCCAGTCAGTGAAGGGTGGCCTGTAGTCGGTACTCGTTTATCCCAGTCAGTGAAGGGTGGCCTGTAGTCGGTACTCGTTTATCCCAGTCGGTGAAGGGTGGCCTGTAGTCGGTACTCGTTGATCCCAGTCAGTGAAGGGTGGCCTGTATTCAGTAATTGTTGATCCCAGTCAGTGAAGGGTGGCCTGTAGTCGGTACTCATTTATCCCAGTCAGTGAAGGGTGGCCTGTAGTCGGTACTCGTTTATCCCAGTCGGTGAAGGGTGGCCTGTAGTCGGTACTCGTTGATCCCAGTCAGTGAAGGGTGGCCTGTATTCAGTAATTGTTGATCCCAGTCAGTGAAGGGTGGCCTGTAGTCGGTACTCATTTATCCCAGTCAGTGAAGGGTGGCCTGTAGTCGGTACTCGTTTATCCCAGTCAGTGAAGGGTGGCCTGTAGTCGGTACTCGTTTATCCCAGTTGGTGAAGGGTGGCCTGTAGTCGGTACTCGTTGATCCCAGTCAGTGAAGGGTGGCCTGTATTCAGTAATTGTTGATCCCAGTCAGTGAAGGGTGGCCTGTAGTCGGTACTCGTTTATCCCAGTCAGTGAAGGGTGGCCTGTAGTCGGTACTCGTTTATCCCAGTCAGTGAAGGGTGGCCTGTAGTCGGTACTCGTTTATCCCAGTCAGTGAAGGGTGGCCTGTAGTCGGTACTCGTTTATCCCAGTCAGTGAAGGGTGGCCTGTAGTCGGTACTCGTTTATCCCAGTCAGTGAAGGGTGGCCTGTAGTCGGTACTCGTTTATCCCAGTCAGTAAATGATGGCCTGTATTCGGTACTCGGTTGTCCCAGTCAGAGAAGGGTGGCCTGTAGTCGGTACTCGTTTATCCCAGTCAGAGAAGGGTGGCCTGTAGTCAGTACTCGTTTATCCCAGTCAGTGAAGGGTGGCCTGTAGTCAGTACTCGTTTATCCCAGTCAGTGAAGGGTGGCCTGTAGTCGGTACTCGTTTATCCCAGTCGGTGAAGGGTGGCCTGTAGTCGGTACTCGTTGATCCCAGTCAGTGAAGGGTGGCCTGTATTCAGTAATTGTTTATCCCAGTCAGTGAAGGGTGGCCTGTAGTCGGTACTCATTTATCCCAGTCAGTGAAGGGTGGCCTGTAGTCGGTACTCGTTTATCCCAGTCAGTGAAGGGTGGCCTGTAGTCGGTACTCGTTTATCCCAGTCAGTGAAGGGTGGCCTGTAGTCGGTACTCGTTTATCCCAGTCAGTGAAGGGTGGCCTGTAGTCGGTACTCGTTTATCCCAGTCAGTGAAGGGTGGCCTGTAGTCGGTACTCGTTTATCCCAGTCAGTAAATGATGGCCTGTAGTCGGTACTCGGTTGTCCCAGTCAGAGAAGGGTGGCCTGTAGTCGGTACTCGTTTATCCCAGTCAGAGAAGGGTGGCCTTTAGTCAGTACTTGTTTATCCCAGTCAGTGAAGGGTGGCCTGTAGTCGGTACTCGTTTATCCCAGTCAGAGAAGGGTGGCCTGTAGTCGGTCCTCGTTGATCCCAGTCAGTGAAGGGTGGCCTGTAGTCGGTACTTGTTTATCCCAGTCAGTGAAGGGTGGCCTGTAGTCGGTACTCGTTTATCCCAGTCCGTGAAGGGTGGCCTGTATTCAGTACATGTACTTGTTTATCCCTGTCAGTGAAGGGTGGCCTGTATTCAGTACTCGTTGATACCAGTCAGTGAAGGGTGACCTGTGTTCAGTACTCGTTGATCCCAGTCAGTGAAGGGGGGCCTGTATTCAGTAATCATTGATCCCAGTCAGTGAAGGGTGGCCTGTAGTCGGTCCTCGTTTATCCCAGTCAGTGAAGGGTGGCCTGTAGTCGGTACTCATTTATCCCAGTCAGTGAAGGGTGGCCTGTAGTCGGTACTCGTTTATCCCAGTCAGAGAAGGGTGGCCTGTAGTCGGTCCTCGTTGATCCCAGTCAGTGAAGGGTGGCCTGTATTCAGTACTCGTTGATCCCAGTCAGTGAAGGGTGACCTGTGTTCAGTACTCGTTGATCCCAGTCAGTGAAGGGCGACCTGTGTTCAGTGTTCGTTGATCCCAGTCAGTGAATGGTGACCTGTAGTCAGTCTAGTCTTGCTCATGTGGTACTGTATATTGTTTGGTTACGTGTTCATGCTCAAATTGCCATCATATCACCTTATTATAAACTAACATTTAAAATTTATTTCAATTGAAGAAGAAAGTTTATTTAGAGATTTTCTTAATGACTTAAGCCCTTTAATTACTGAAATGGTAATGTTTTACATGGTCTACAGATATCAATAAACTAACTTCTGACCAGGGAGTTCGTTATTTTTGTACAAGGGACATGAGAAGAATGTTTTTTATATGCATGTAACATAGTGTTTTTATATCCTTTTTACAATGTATTTCGTTTTTAAGATATTGTAAATAGCATTGTGAAACAATGTTCAGTGATCATAATTTTGTGATATATTTTGATCTTGTTCAACCAGAATGCTACCAGACACCGTTAGCTTTGCTGAAAAAGCTAGTATTATCTGCTGTTTATTCAAAAACTAGAATCATATTTTATGTTACTCCCAAATAAGTTATATATATTAAAATGTATGAGTTTATTGCAATGCTGAAGTTATTTTTTATATGTAAATCGGTCTGCACCAAAGCTTGAAATGTATATCTCATTTTCTTTCCAAAGCTAGAGTTTACGTATATATATATATAACAGTATGTCCCAAAACTAAATTTACATACCGTACCTCAATGTATTGGTAAGCTGCTGCTCAAGATCCATGGTCAAAGGTTATGTCACCACTTTGTGGGGTAGGGCTTTGTTTATGCGAGCCTTCGGGTGTACAGTAGGGGTAGAACTTCAATTTTTTTTATATCAGTGTTTGATTCATAAAAACTTATTAAAAGATTTAAACATGATGCCTGTGACCTTGAATGTCGAACAAGGACATTAGGTTGAACAGAGTTTATAGTCTTCAAACCCAGCATGCTTTTAGCAAATATACAGAACAAATCATTTAAAGATTTAAACATATATTGACAACTGTAACTTGAGTACAAGCGAAGGTCATTCATTTGAACAAACTTGGTAGCCCTTCATACCAGCATGTTAATGGCCAAATATCATCACCCTATGCCTCTCGGGTATTCAGAAGTCATTCAAAGGTTTTAAACATATTTGACCCCTGTGACCTTGAATATAAGTCAAGATCATTTATTTGAACAAACTTAATAGCCCATCGTCCCAGCATGTTACTGGCCAAATATCATCACCTTAGGCCTATTTGTTATTCAGAAGAAGTTGTTTAAGATTTTAACATATTTGACCCCTGTGACCTGAATATAATTCAAGGTCATTCATTTTAACAAACTTGGCAGTCCTTCATCCTAGCATGTTAATGGCCAAATATCATTATCCTAGGCCTCTTAGTTATTCAGAAGTTGTTTAAAGATTTTTTAAGACAATTGACCCGTGTGACCTTGAATATTTGTCAAGGTCACTCATTTGAACAAACTTGGTAGCCCTTTATCCCAGCATGCTTCTGGCCAAATTATCATCACTATGGGCATTTTGGTTATTCAGAAGGAGTTGTTTCAAGTTTTTAACATATTTCACCCCCGAGACCTTGAAAATAGGTGAAGGTCATTTATTTGAACAAATTTGGTAGCCCTTCATTCCAATTTGCTTCTGGCCAAATATCATCACCCTAGGCCTCTTGGTTATTAAGAAGTTGTTTAGAGTAAAAGATTGACGCCGGACGGACAGACGGCGCACCACGGCATAAGCTCAATTGGCCCTTTGGGCCAGGTGAGCTAAAAATTGGTTGCCCTTCAACCAAGGATGCTACACATCAAATATGGAACAAATCTTTTCATTCCTACAGAAGGATTTTAAAGAATTTACTGTATTTCCCATATTGGGCCCCGTCCCTCAGCCCCCACCATTTATACAAAATCGAGTCCCCTTGGCCCAAGGATGCCCAGGCTAAATTAGGATAAAATCCCTCAATACCTATGGTAGAAGAAGGATTTTAAAGGTTTTACCTCTATTTCCCCCTGTTGGGCCCCACCCCTCTGCCCCCCCCCCGAGGGACCACACACACCATTTATACAAAATTGAGTCCCCTTGGCCTAAGGATGCTTCAGACCAAATCTGCTTGGCCGTTCAGGACAAGTAGTGTTTTAAAGGAAAAGTTGACTGACGGACGATGGACGACATACGCTGCGGTATGGCAGAAGCTGACCATAGTCCTTGGACCAGGTGAGCTTAATATTATGTTCTTTAATTTTTCTCCAGGTGTAACCAAATATGGTATGTACCAAAAGCAATAAGTCATTGTGATATTTAGCTCACCTGGTCCGAAGGACCGGTAAGCTTATGCCATGGCGCAGCGTCCGTCAACTTTTCCTAACATGAGTACCGCGCGGCGGAACAATATACGCCCGTCGAATGCTATATAGTGTTATATACTTTCTTACATTGAAATAAGATATGCATCATTCAAAGAGTGGTGAGCCGACATGCTATAACAAGAGGCCCATGAGCCTTAACAGTCACCTGATATATTTAGACAGAGTTGATTTTGTTTTTAACATGAACAGAAATATTATTCAAAGCGACAAAAAACCACCTTATTCAATATCTAGCAAACAGTTTTACAAATGTAAGACTGAAAAGTATTTGAAACTAGCACCTCCAATTCTAAACAAGGAATATGAAGAAATGAATATTAGCACACCGACTCCTTTGGGCCCCACCCTAAAGCCCTTGGGGTAGGGTTGGCTCAATATTAACCAAGTATCATTTGCCATTATAAACCATAATAAACCCCTACTGTACCCAAATTGAATTACTTCCAATGGCAATTTAACAAATGTTGGTCCAAAATGTGATTTCCCTATATAAACTATAGTAAAGTTTACCCCCTCCCCAGGGGTAACACGAGACCCGAGGGTAATGAAATTCACAATTTTGGTAAAGCACCTCAAGACCCTTCCAACTAAGAGTATTTGATTCTACCACATCTGGGTCTTGAGAAGATTTTTGAAATTTCAGTCAATTCGACCCTTTTTGGCCTCACCCATCAGCCCCTGGGGCTGTCAGGGCTCAGGTGCATTCTAACATACTGCTAACCCAAATTGAATTACTTCCAATGGCAATTTAACAAATGTTTGTCCAAAATGTGATTTCCCTATATAGACTCTAGTAAAGTTTACCCCCTCCCCAGTGGAAAACAACAGACCCCAGGGTCAAGAAATTCACAACTTTGGTAAAGCACCTCAAGACCCTTCCATCTATGAGGAGTATTTGATTCTACCATGTCTGGATCTTGAGATTTTTGAAATTTCAGTCAATTCGACCCTTTTTGGCCCTACCATCCATCAGCCCCTGGGGCTCAGATGTGCATTCTAACAAACTGCTTCCTAATACTGATAATGCTAACGCAAATGTGATTTCCCTATATAAACTCTAGTAAAGTTTACCCCCTCCCCAGGGTAAAGAAATTCACAGCTTTGGTAAAGCACCTCAAGACCCTTCCATCTATGAAGAGTATTTGATTCTACCATATCTGGGTCTTTAGAAGATTTTTGAAATTTTAGTCAATATCACCCTTTTTGGCCCCTGGGAACCAAACCAGACACTATTTTTGTTGACATGGAAGGTTTCTGCAAGATTGGTTCCAGGATTTTGGAGAAGAAAAAAGAGATGTAAATTGTTTCGACGCACGATGGACAGAAGACCATCGCAATAGGTCACTTGAGACTTTGCCCTTCATGCTACTGGCCAAATATCATCACCCTAGGCCTTTTGGTTACTGAGAAGAAGTTGTTTTAAGTAAAATATTGATGCCGGACGCCGCACCACGGCATAAGCTCACTTGCAGGTGAGCTAAAAATTGTCGAATCAAAATTCTTTTAAGGGAGACAACTTCATATCATGATTATAATGTATACAAAGTTTCAAAGAGATTGGTCGAAAAATGTAGGAGATTGCCAGACAAACAGAAGTTTACACCATACCATAATACTCCCGTCAAATTTGACGGGCGTATAAAAATCGCTAGTCATGAAGGACAGCGCCGATTTAGACCAAAACATCCTCGAGATGGGGGGAACCAATTTTGTATAAATGGTGGGTCAGAGGGACAAGGTCCAATAGGGGAAACATAGCAAATTCTTTAAAATCCTTCTGTAGGAATGTTAGGATTTGGTCCATATTGGGTGTGGAGCATCCTTTGGTAAAGGGAAACCAATTTTGTTTAAACTGGGGCAGAGCCCAATAGGGGAAATATAGCAAATTCTTTAAAATTACTGACAGCTGTGTAATGCAAGGTAACCACTATTTAAAGCAGTTTGATTACCATTATTGACAGCTGGTTGATGTATGGTTTATATAATACCATTATGGACAGCTGTGTAATGTACGATTTACCATCAACATGTGTGATGTTAGTTATTGACAGCTGGTTGATATATGGTTTAATTTCAGCAAGAGCAAAAAGTTCCAATTCGGACAACAGTGAAATTAAACAACCATACAGTAATTAATTTATTACACATTAGAGTTGTAAATAAAAACAAAAACAATATTTATATATTGATATTTTAATTTCCAAAAAATCTCGAGCAACATTTACTCATGCCTGATGAGAATCAAACTGCTCCTAGGATGTGTAAAAATTCTTTTGAATGACTTAAAATGATAAACCCTACCCTGTACTCCAAAGATGATATCCCAACCCTCCGCACTCCCAAAAAGATGAATATGACTATCATAGGTAAGGCTGTTAAAAAATGTTCCCTGAAAAAAATTGTGCAAGCATCAGTAACCCTTACAAAATACCGAATGAAAAGAAACTTCCCAACAAAATTTGGATTTCTTTTGAAGACTCCAATGGAGACAGTAAAATATCCTAAACACAAAGAAGTTGTTCACCGATGCTCCCTTGATTGATCCCATGACTTAAAATGTAACATCATCCAAAATTGTACTACAGATAATGCATCACCGACTTCAGGTCTATATATCTATTATTGTTCAGTTAAAACTTCACCAACTGGAAGCAAGACATGCCATACCCCATGTCGGAAGATGTTCACTCACTCTAACACTCTCTCACATATTCATCGCCACACACCCACACACACAGACAATATATAGACCAAATGACATCACCATGGTATACGACGTTGACAGGTAGTGGAACTAAAAGTTTAAGTTCAACAATAAATAAAACTCCACTTGCACCGAAATTTCTTTCCAAGTACTAAAATCATGTATCATCACATAGATGGGGGAGGTGGGGGAGGGAACTTTGGTGGTGCAGGTGGTGGTGGTGGATTGCCACTTGGGAGGGGAGGTTGATTAGGTTTTTGAGATTGCTGCATCCATTGGCTGTACATGTAAGCCATGTTTTGCAAGTCCTTGGGTTTGCCAGCATTGTTGTTCACACCATTACTACTAGCATAGCCATTCTGTTGTTGTGGTGGTTGCTGATGTTGATTTCCAAAATTTCCACCATTCATAGCATTTTGACTACCATAGCTGTTGGCACCCCCTTGTCCATAGCTTTTGTTTGTATTGTTGCTGTATGAATTATTGTTTGTACTATTACTGGCCCCCCCAAACCGTGAGGTCCCCTGATTAGAGAACCTGCTTGCCCCACCAGCAGAACTGCCATTAGACCTATCTCTGTTGAAGCCAGAGCTGCCGCCACCGCCACCATCACTATATCCACCCCGGCCTCCTCCATAGCCACCCCGTCCCCCACGACTTGATCCCCTATCTCGTGAGCCAAATGAATCACGATTTCCAAACCGACTGCCCCTATCATCTCGTCCACGTGACCTACCACGACCTGCAAATACAAAAAAAACACCCAGAAAATCAATATAACTGAACATAAAACGCAAGGTTGACGCACTGTCTTGTATGACAACACAAATAAATCCTGACATTACATCACAATTTTTCCAGAGTGATATACAAAAATTTCATAAGTTTCATCAAAATCAAGCAATATATGATGACCTTTGTGCAAAAAAATGGACCAAAAGAACCATGTAACTATTTACAAGCAGATTTTGCTCAATTTCAGAAAAAAAATCAGTCTTATACTGTACAAGTTACCAAGTTTCATCAGTTGGATATCTACATTACAAAATTCGAAGTGTGGATGGAAAAACGGTTAGAAAAAGACCACACTTACGGAACATGAGCCGTCCACTTATAGTTTTTTGTATATATAGAAACCTCTCGTTAGTTTTGCTTTAGATATAGCTATTGTGCGAGTTGATTAGAGCTGGTCCCTGGATTGAGGTCAAGGATTCAAATCCTTGTCTAGCTTGGATTTCATTTTTACCCTCACAAGTCAAAATTTGATAGGTTTATCAAAACATGCAACAGCTATTTTCATTTTTAAATACCTTGGATTTTTATCAAAACAAAACTATTTTTCAAAATGAGTCTAGAATAGAAAAAAATATAATTGGCAAATTTTGAATGAAAATTTATACCAAGAAATCTGACCAAGGTCCGACATACTTGATTTTCAGACACAGGTACTCAATATTTTCCTGCGAGAGTATTATCTCAAATATGTTTCGGACACAGTATTTCTCTTAGCTATGGGACTCATCAATGTTAGACCAGGAGATTAAGCATGACTGCCAGAAATTGTAAGTATATTTATTTTATTTTCCTTTTTACACAGTTCTGGTTTACATGCAATTGATTTCCCTGCCAGTTTTTACTGGTATAGGTTCAAGAACTTTATAACTTACCTTTGTAACCAAATCTGGAGTTCTCAGCTAGCTGAAGGAGTTTGGGATTGATGACTTGGTTGGCTTCTCGTAAGACATTGACAAGGTCATTGGCTTGTTTGACGTTGTCTGGGGTGAAGAATGTGTAAGCAGTTCCAGTGTTGCCTGCCCTGGCAGTACGCCCAATTCTATGTACATAGTCCTCAGAGCTTGAGGGGTAGTCAAAGTTTATGACAAACTTAATGTCTTCCACATCTGTTTGAAGTTGCAATGTGTCATTATCAACACACAAAAGCAACAAAGGAAGAACAGAACAATGTATAAGAAATGGGAGAAAACTTGAAACATGGCTCAATAATTCACAAGCATCTGAAAACCAAAACAAACAACGTCCAAAGCCACAGGACAATCAATTCACCCATCTGAAAATCTACACAACCATCACTATTCTCAAGTTGAAAACCATCAAATGCATACTCCCAATAGCCTACATATTGTGAAAAATGTACTGAAAGTTACATAATTAGCCCTGGGTCACCTTTCCAAGAAAGCTTACTTACCTTGGCAGGACTTACCTTTAGGTATCAAGACTGCTGAAGCTCTACCTGTAACCCCAGGGTAATCACATTCCTATCATCAGGTGCACACATGAGGGAGCATGCATCTCTCTTGAAAGAGTAACTGATGGCTTTTCTGGTACTTTGCTCCGAGACTGACTTCTTAACAAATGCACTCCAGAAGTGTGGTGATCTCCTCATGAGTTTACATGTCTACACATCCTCACTAATGCTCCAGTTTATGTATCTCATGTACACACTAGATATTTTCATGTCCTTAACATGACCCAATTTGTTGAAGACTTTATACACAAATTATAAATAGATATATTTCCTAACAGAAATGCATATTTTTTTTCCAAAAAATAAAATAAAAAATAAAAAATAAAATCCGTAAGTGAAAAGTTAAATTTCTTTAGCATCTTTGAATTGCATTAAATATCATGTACGTTTGAAGCAAGATATAGTACCAAATAAACATCTTAATATATATCAGAAAAATATTATTTATAGCAATAAGGCATGGTACCAGCACACGAAGTTTGCATATACATTTATATACACTCGTTCATGCTAAGTAATTATTAAATATATTTAACATTTTTTAAAAACTATTAAAACCTTCTAACCTATACTTTCTTTCAAACAACATGCTTCAGTTACCTTGGTATTCTCATCAAAGGTCAACACGACATACATATCTATTTCCAAAGCGAAGGAAAGTCAAGGAGCCAGTAAGAAGACATGTTGTGCAGACAGTTCATGATTCAAGTTTGGACTGGAGTGCATAATTCACCTATAACCTTTGCCTGTTCACTCAATGCAATAATTCTTTTTTCCGAATCAACATACATTTTCCCATTCTTTATCCACTTATATATATTCCCCCGAAACAATTCAGGCACATTTCCATGGTAAGCAGTCTGTAGTCAGTTCGGATGCCAAGCAAAGTTCCATTTCAACTCGTATTTTACGTACATACTTGTTATCTGGGCTGAACTCCGACATGACAAAATTCTGGTGCAGTGAGGGAGAGACGAGAGGGATGACCTTCAGTGAAGCATTAAACTCTCGTATCTTATTTGTCCATAAAGC
Source organism: Mizuhopecten yessoensis (assembly GCF_002113885.1). Taxonomy (NCBI): domain Eukaryota; kingdom Metazoa; phylum Mollusca; class Bivalvia; order Pectinida; family Pectinidae; genus Mizuhopecten; species Mizuhopecten yessoensis. The sequence continues at coordinate 520,287 of NW_018405039.1, forward strand.
AGAGTCTCTGTTGATGCACTGCTGAGCAGACGACCCTTTCGTACTTGTCAGATTGCCATCATGAACATAAGTACAAACGAACTTGGATCATGCAACATTGTTTGAAATTAGTTTTAAATTCATTGGCCAAAACAATTCCTGGCAGTTCCACATTCTTTAACCGGTTGGGTCACATTCATACACTTGGCCAGCTGTTTTCCAATTAAAACTGGGTCAGAGAGACTACCTTACATATTGACATTAGTTGCTCCCCCTCCTTGCCTCTACATACATCTGTCATGCCGGTCCAGCTTCCATGTTCAAGTTTCTAAAACAAATCTTGAACAACATTAATGCAATTATCAACATGAATTAATGAATACATCATTAGAAAAAAAAGTTGATCATAGCATTTCTTATCATTAGGGAACATTGATGGAATGAGAAATTAATGGAGCATTTATTATTATATGGAAGTTATTTGAACATGAAACTGTAAGAACCAATATGATGAATGATGAAATGAAGGAATGGTGCAAAGAAAATAAATGACCGATTTTGCAAGTATACAAACCTAAACCACGGGAAGCCACATCTGTTGCGATAAGAATAGGTGTTCGACCATTCCTGAATTCTGTAAAAAAAAAAAAAAAGAAGAAGAAAAAAAGTGTTAGTCGTTGCATAAGCAACATGGACAAAATATTAAACCATATATCAACACTTTTTCAGTTCAATATACATCCACATGCTTATCAAGAAAATATAAAATCATGTAATACTTACCAGCGAGTACCCAGTCCCTCTCGGGCTGGGACTTGTCACCATGAATACACATCACTGGCCATCTGCAAGGTGAAATTTTTAACTTTTGAACAAGGTTTTACTTTTTGCGACATTCAAGATAATTTGAAAACAATGTCCACAAAAGATAAGAGCAATTCAAAGGCCAAGTATTTTCATGGTTTAAAAAGAAATATATATACTATCAAATGGGCACTCATAGCTCTTATTAACATATTAAGTGTGAAAAACAGTTTCTAATTAGATAATAAACGTTGATAATCAACAGATCAACTAAATATGCAGGCTTACCCTTCTCTCCTCATTTTACGGGATAAGTCATCAGCTCTCCTTTTGGTCTCTGTAAACACCAGTGTTTTGTTTTCCTTCTCCTGCATTATTTCTTCTAGCAGCTTCAACAACCTGTAACAGATTTCTCACTATGTAACCACCAAATGCCCGTCATATTTGTGAGTTGCTGTATGCTGGAACTATGGACCAATCAGAGTGCAGTATGCTAATTAATTATGCACAGATTTTGCTCTACTTTAATCTTTAAAAACCTTAGCCTCTGTTTATTGTCATGCTTTAATACTAGTTTCATCAAAGCTGTATAATTTTTAATCAAATTATCTCAAGGATATCAGATAGTGAATGGATGAATTCTACATCCCATCAAAAATTATAGCTTGCACAAACAAAATCGTAATTATTCATATTTAAAATTTTGAATATTCATAAAGATCATGTCACAAGTAATACTTTATATAGTAACCACTATCAAAACTGTCATGTCTCCTAAAAAGTCAAATTCAAGTACAGAAAATATTTTTGACTTACTTGTAATCCTTTTCCGAATCATTGCACACATCAATGATCTGGAGGATATTGTGGTTGGCACTCAACTGTAAGGCGCCAATGTTGAGTTGTACATATTCTTTAAGGAAGTCTTCAGCAAGCTTCCTTACTTCCTTGGGCCAAGTTGCACTCCACATGAGTGTCTGACGATCAGGCTACAAAAAAGCCCAATACAAAATCACTAACATTGGCATGTATATACATGTAATTTTCAATTTTAATAAAGCAGATCCAGTATCACATTCAAATTATAATGGACTTCAATGATGTAAAAACTTACACGAATCTGCTCCAAAATTTTACGGATCTGTGGCTCAAATCCCATGTCCAGCATTCGGTCTGCTTCATCAAGGACCAAGTAAGTGGTTCTTTTCAATGTTGTCTTTCCAGCTTCAAGGAGATCAATGAGTCTTCCAGGAGTGGCAATGCATATTTCAGCACCTAAAATACAGTTGTTTTGCATCATTATACATTTTTTTTTACCACATCGGTCTTTATTTCTTGTGTATTGTTGTTACTAGATTGTAACCAAGGGTTTCTTGGATATTCCATGCATCAATTTTCATGAACTTAGTTAGTGGAAGTCGAAATGATTCCATATTGATAATGTATGCAACACACTGCTTTGGGAGACACCAACAGGTCAATGTGTTTACATTTTTGTATTTGTCGAAGCTTCTTAACATGGTGAACAAGTATACTAAGGTCATTTACTTAACAGGTTTCAAAAATATTATTCGTTGTATTTATCATTCATCCCTCTCAACCCCAATACACAGCACACTTTACGTACCTCTCTCCAAGTCCCTTATCTGTGGTCCTTTGGGAGATCCACCATAAACACACACACTTCTTATCCTAGAGCTTTGACCAAATTCAATGGCAACTTCCTGTACTTGCTGAGCTAATTCACGGGTAGGAACCAACACCAAAACCTACAAGCAAGATATCACGACATGAAATTTACAAGCCCAAAGTGTCCTGCTAGTGAAATATACGTGTGAAAGCATATTACAATTTACTGTTTGCAAGAAGGAATAGAAAGAGTGCCCCCCCCGCCCCTTTTTTTTTAAATAGGAGAAAATATGTGCTTTAGGAACATGACCTGTCAGCAGGAAGGGTTGCCTCAGGCCAGAGCCAGGGGGAGAGTATGAGAGGGGATGTCATCGTTAATTTTTGTTTTCGTTGTTCATTATAGACACTTTGATCTGACCACCGGATATGCATTATAATTTAAGCATTTGTTCAACTTATGACTTGTATATTGTAAACCGGGCAAGCCGTAAACAGTGTTGTAAAATATCAGCAATGACATGAACACAGGGAAAATGAAATAAATCACTCAGTCGTCGAACCAAGGGAAAATAAAACAGAACAAAGACAAGATATTCATATGGTAGTATTTAAGTTGGGGAATCATTCGCTTAAATAGGAAATAATACTAAAATTGGAGAGGGAAATCAACCCATATTCAGTCATAATAAAGCCTAAAGCCTATTTATATAGCTTTTATATTCATGATTCTGTACTCTAAGTGAACAGATTTCATTTTTGTTACATTTTTGCAAGCCTTAACTTAATTTATCACTTACAATGGGTCCATCACGTGGCTGTAGGTTAGGCTGGGCCATGATGTGTACTGTGGCTGGGCAAATGAACTGTAACCAAAAACACATCATTATCAATTATGCCAATATTGTGAAATATTCAAACAGCAAACTGAGCCACAAGTCAAAGTATTGTTCCAATTATTAAGTTGTTTGCTAAATTCCCTTGGTAGAATATAATCATCTTCTAGTAATGAACAACCATTATCAGGCCAATCAAATCAAATAATATCCATGATAGTGAATTGGTGCTTCCTGTAATAAAATACAAAATTGTACTCACGCCAGCAGTTTTTCCTGAACCAGTTTGGGCAATTCCTACAAAATCTCTGCCAGACAGAGCAATAGGCCAACCAGCTGCTTGAATTGCTGTTGGAGCAGTCCAACTTTGACGTCTAAATGAAGCGATTACATATTCTGCAAAATTAATAAATAGTAGAATTATTGCACAGTGCTTAATAACCGACATTGAACTGTCGGTCTATTTCATTTAAGAATTTCACCCTGTAGTTTTAGTAAACAAGCTCGATAGTTTTACAAATTCCTTCTCAAAAAATCATAATTGACAGTTATATCTTTTGTTGTTCAATTAAGGATATACTTCACTTGCCTGGAAACCCTGCTTCTTCAAATGTCAGAACAGGTTTTGGAGAATTGCTTCCCTTAAAGGTGATCTTGTTTGCTTCAAAGTATGCAGCAATTTCATTCTTAAAAAAGAAAAAAAAGAAAATCTTTCAGAATGAGGATCCTGACCTTTACATGGATTTAATCATAAAGCAATTTCATATGTAAACTCTTTTATATCTCCTTTCAGTTCCATATATCTTGGACAAAAACATCAATTTCATACAAAAGTATAACAATTAAATTCTCTTATTTCATATATATACCCCAGCAAAAAAGAAGTTGTAGTTCACAACTATGAAATGCTAACAAGAAGGAAAGGATATTTTTTACAATACCCCCTAAACTTTGTCTAAAGTTCACATCAACAAAATACTAACAGGATCTCTGCTTGTAGCTTTTGGGTGTTCCCGGAAAAAATTCTTCTCAAATGGGATTAGTCTTTCAGTTTCCCATCTTGGCTTTCGAAGATTTTGACCAGGTTGGCTGTTCTTGTCCAGCTTGCCACGCATTCCACCTCCAAACCCACCACCACCTCCTCTGCCTCCGCCTCCAAAGCGACTGCCGCCGATTCCTCCTCCTTGGCCAAAACGAGACGGAAATCCGCCAGGTAATTTTCCGGCATTGCCACCAAACCTACAAATCAGAAAGATGAGTTGACAGATCACATGTAGCAGCTGTTGGTTATAATGGGGCTGGTTTTGGAACAATAAAAATCCAATTTCCCCCTGTTTTTTCAACAACCTCAGTGTCAGAAACAGGAAAGTGAACCACCTTGGATTGCCATATACAAAAACGTTATTAGGACTAGAACAGAATAACAAGCTGTGGTTCGGTCACAAGTACTATCCGGTAAGCAAATACCTGTACATGAAAACCGTCCCCAAAATGTAGGTCAGTATTTATCAACTTCCCGGGCAGAAATGTTGCTCCTAACTGCTGATCGCCAGACCTCGAAAACATTTGTGACCAGTATACTTGCTTTACTATAGCGTGCATCTGGTAAGAGATTGTTTCGACCCAAATCCTGTTCACGCTAGGTTGTTTTCCTCTCATTTTTTGTTTGGAATTTAAATGCTAATATAATAGTTAATATTTAACCCTTAGGCTGCTACATTGATTTCTATGTAAAGGGACACCACTGCTGAATTAATTATTGAAATTTAAATTAATTTACTTGATTTTTCAAATGTGCATTACTTGGAAAATATTTGTTATATGTGAAAAAAAGGTTGTATGAAAATTGTTCGTTGTTATCTAGTTTATATTAACGTTTTCAATTCTAAAGTTGCTTCAGTATTTACCTGTACAGGTGGTTATAAAGGTAAGAAAATGTGAAACTTTTAATTAATGGGATTTAAGCAAGAGAAAGATCATCTGCATCTGATTTTAAAATTATTTTTGTCCGCAAATGTGATTGGCAAATGATAACAGAGATTATTAACCTTAATTTTTGACATACGACGCTGTATATATACACGGCGATTATCAGGTAAAAAGGTCAGGTATTTCGTAAAGAATTGCATGTGATTTTCAACAGGTTTTAGGTCGCCATTCATCGGCATATAGATATATCTTTTTTTTATGGGTTTTTTTCGATTTCAAATTATCTCGCACACCTTTGGTTATTACTAGCGTACACTGCCTTGAATATCGAAAGTAATGACAAAACCACCAATCAGAAGCCTTCTACTATACACGTTCGGGTTTGGTATAGCAACAACCTGACTTCACACTTATTGGCTACTGATCAGGGGTTGACACTAACTTTTAATAGGTGGTGGACCGCAGGTCCACCTGCTCTCTTGATCTGGTGGACCTGGTTAATTTCTGGTGGACCTGAATAATATTCTCAGATCTGGGGCGCTTTGCGCCCCGGTCGACGAGCGTAGCGAGGAGTGGGGGGTGGGTTCGGGAGGGGGTACCCCCCCTCCTGAATAAGAGGGGGGTATGGGGGTCCTCCCCCGAATTTTTTTAAAAGCTAGATGCAAAATCCTGGCATCTGAGGGTTTTAAACAAATAATGAAGGTTTTTTAATTTTCTGTAAAA
>NW_018405039.1:526337-574443 GCF_002113885.1 Mizuhopecten yessoensis
TTTTTTTTGCCAGTGGTTGTAAACCAAGCCATTTAAAAATCGCGACACAGGCGATACGGTACTAGTCTAGTACAGATACTAAGTTAATCGACGGACACGATCACCTAAACGATATACGCTATAGAATACGATAGAAATCAAAACGTAACACGAAATTGTGAGGCTAAGTTTACCTTCATTTATCGGTTGACCACCGTGATCGTGACGTCATCGTCATTTTAGTGCTTATAATAGCGGCAAACTATACCACAAGCGACTCAAACGCTGAAAAGATTCCGACTTACCGCAAGCGGTTTCACGCACTTCACTCGTCCAAGAATGATAACGACAACTTTTAGCGGGTTAACAACACGAAAATACGATACATTTTTTAACCAGATGGGATTTTACGGCTCGCTGGCGAAGGAAATAAAGTCTTTATTAGTATATTTCTGAACAATATTCTCAAATATATATACACTAATCAAGTAATATGTGGTGGACCGGCGGTCTACCAGCTTTGGAGATTAAGTGGACCGGCCAAGATTTTAGTGGACCCGGTCCTCCGGTCTACCGTTAGTGTCGACCCCTGCTGATCAAAACCTCAAGACCGAGAAATGACATATGCAGTGCGTAGCACTGATGGCCGGACTTTTCGAAACGACATATGTAGTGCGTAGCAGCCTAAGGGTTAAATATATCAACTAAATTTAACTTATTGATAACTCTCTACATCGGTGTTAAGTATTTTTCATGTAGAACTGTGTGAGTGCAGTCGGCTTTACTCAACTCTAAGATGGCGGTCAAAAATCAACAGTGATAGAAGTCATTGATTTATGTCAGGAAAATGAGATTATTTGCATGTTTTGACTGAAATTTTTGCAATAATGCACAAAACCAAGTTCTAGGAACTTGTCGGTAACTCTGATAGCAAGGATGATGAGTTAGTGGGCTTCTTTTCATTAGATATTGGTGATGAAATCGGTGAAAACTTTTATCTTGATCCCTATGGTAGTAGAAGGATTTTGAAGATTTACGTTTATTTCCCCTATTTGGCCCCACCCCTCAGGTCCCAGGGGAGCCACACCCACCAATTATACAAAATTGGCTCCCCTTCACCCAATTATGCTCCACACCAAATATGGACCAATCCTTTCATTCCTACAGAAGGATTTTGAAGAATTTGCTATATTTCCACTATTTGGCCCCGCCCCTAAGCCCCCAGACCCACCATTTAGACAAACTTTGTGCTTGTTCGTCCAAGGATGCTTCTGACCAAATCCTTTCATTCCTACAGAAGAAGGAATTTTAAGAATATTTTTCTATGTTTCCCTTGGGCCCCACCCTTAAGGCCTCTGGTGAGCCAGACCAATGGTTTATACAAAATTGGTTCCCGACTACCCAAGGATGCTCCACACCAAATATGGACCAAATCCTTTCATTCCTACAAAAGAAGAAAGATTTTGAAGAACAATTTGCTTTATTTCCCCTATTGGGCCAAGCCCCTCAGGCCCTTGGGGGCCAGTCACACCATTTATACAAAATTGGTCCTTCTTCACCCAAGGATGCTCCACACCAAATTTTGTTAAAATCCGCTCCGTGGTTCATGACTAGTAGTGTAAAGTTGACGGATGCTGCGGTATGGCATAAGCTCACCTTGTAAGGACCAAGGTGAGCTAAAAACCTTGTTAGCTGAAATTACTTAGTGGCTGGGTCTAAGGGGAGGTAATTTTGCTAAGCAGTCTAAGAGTTTAACAGCTTGTGTTTGTCACACTCGCCTAAAAACAATAAACACATTTTTTTTTATAAAAGGAAGATTTAATATAAATTAATTAAATTGAAAGTTAATTCCAAATAACGTTTCACCTTAAAAAAATGTTTAAGGGCGAAACAACCTGTGTAAACAGGATTTCAGGCGAAACAACATGGAACCATAAAATTTCAATAATAAAAAGGGCATTTGAAATAAATCCCATTATTTCGTTATCTGTAAGGAATGCGTTGTGCTTTTTACTAAATTTGATACTCGTGGTAGATCAAGTCAGTGAAACATTCATTTATTCACAAGATTATGTTTTAGATTAATGTCCTTTTCTGTTCAAAACTCAACATGTTTTACTTCACTAATTCCTCTTTTAGTGCTAACTTTGTTACTGTGAACAGTATTTGCAAGTACTAGGTAAGCCTACTCATCCGAGGTGTTGTGCCCAACCGGTTTAAAATTGAGGATTCATGATATGAATTCACGGATAGAATTTCATTAACCAAGAGATAAAAAAAGGAAAACAATCAAATCCAGGACGAAAGAACACGTTCAGTATCAAAGCAGATACATCTACGACGTTAATATATATCTATGCATCAGGAGTTGGAAATGATATCCAATGAATGGTCGTTCACGATGTCACGAGGTTCCTTACTCCCAAGCCCAAGGTCAGAGGGAAATTATATCGATTTCGTCAATTCTCCGCTCCTTAAATTTGTTGAAAAAACAATCTAAAAATAACTTCTAATACGGGAAGCATATAAGAACAGGCGTAAACAATAGAAAATGATTCGTTATTCCCCCAAACAACTTCCACTTTGATCGAGAATGTGATTAGACCCAAACAAAGGTGTATTTAGTAATATTCATCATGGCGTCCTGCCGAACACTTTTTAGAATTTTTGAACCTCAGCAAATACATACCCTTTTCTATCTGACCGGCCCGATGAATCGAACATTCTGTCTCTGTATGACATGTTGGTTTTGTCTGTTTCTGAATTGCCAACACTATGTAAGTTGAAACGATGTTCTTTTGTCAGCGCTGTCGATCTTTCTGAAATACACCCTTGTGCTCGTACGACAAGACCGGATGGTGATATTCCTCCGCAATGACGTCACTGTCTAGACATTATAAAACATTCCAAATAAAGTGAGACATATTTTTTTAATGAATGGTAATTAAAAATATCATAATTATCAAGGTTAAAGAAAACTGTCTACTATTTTTCAATCGGTACATAATTAAATCTTTGATACACAGTGCACTATTTTTTCCGAACAGCATTTCCGCTACAGTATAGTATGTGAGACCCCAGCGCCACATAGTGGGCAACAACGCTAAACACGTGCCCGAAGTTGTTTCCGGTGAGGCGAATTAGGTATAGTAACTCTAACAATGGTAGAGGTTAGTATGAGATGGGTTCACTATGGAAGTTGGTTGGTATACCCATGTCAAGAACAATGTCAATAATGACCTTTGCAGAAATTATTTGTTGAAAATAGTGTTGACTTTGTCTGAAAAGTAATGTTTGAATGCAGAATTTTAGTGGCGCAAAATCGCAATGAATAATGAAATTAATGAAAAAACTTACCTGTACATGCATTCCTGAAGTATCCATGTATTGACTATGATCGAGGAAAATGTAAGAAAATGTGTCAAATCCCTAGAATGATGGCATATATTTCCACGGAATTAACCACAACTGACCATAAAGCCAACAAGGCTGACTGAAATTGGGGAAAAAAAGCATGCAAAGCAAGTGCGATTTTACCTGTACACCATTCAAAACACTGCAGATTGTTACTGGGGTGATTTGGCTTGACTTGTATCAATAGCCTTGTTAGCTTCATGAATAATTGTAAAACATCCAATGGAAATACATGCCATCATTCTTGAGATTTGAAGTATTTTCTTACGTTTTTCTTGATAATAGTCGATACACGGATACTACAGGAATGCATGTAACGTTACATGTAAGTGTTTTCATGAATTACAATATTCAATGCAATTTTGCGCCACTAAAATTCTGCATTCAAAAGTTACTTTTCAGACAAAATCAAGAATATTTTCGACAAATCATTTCTGCAAAGGTCATTATTAACATTGTTCTTGACATGGGTATACCAACCAACTTCCTTATTGTTTTCATTTTGAGGAAAAGTTATGAGCCCATCACATACTATATACACTGACATGGGCCTGTATGAGTATGAAATACCCAGATTTTTTTATTTTTTTTAAAAGATTTGTAATGTACGAGGACAATGCTTTTGTTCAGATTTTTGAAATATGTCTATTTGGTTTGATGTATATCACGAAGAAATAATGACGCATCAGATGTCATTGCAGAACAATGTGTATAAAAGCTGTGTAAGCTTGAACAAAACCAGAGTTGGAGAACGTTGCATGGATCAGGATTGATTCAATTTAAATATCTGGCTCATTGACATCACATTCATAAATTCTGTATGATTTTAGCTCATGATGTGTAGGGACAATATTGAACATATTAAAATTATGCCATGAATGTGGAATCTAAAATGATTCTCGCTGCCAAAATTGTAGGAGAAACTGGTTGATATCAAGTAATGGTGTTGATGTCATGGTCTGATTGGTTGTATGGTTACAGGTAGCCCTATTACTTAATTCATGTAGTTGGACTGGACTGGGTTGATCGCTGGCAACAAATTTAAGTAGCTTGATTGGTTAGAGGCCATCTAGAGCTGGTTAATGTGGCTCGGTCCAGATTTGAAGTATTGCGAGTCGCCAACAGCAGAAAGCCACTTATATATCCACCTACACCATCCATCTAATTACCACTAGCCTCAGCGAAAACAGTGAAGTACTTGGATCTTAACATCAGTACCAACTTCAGCTGGACACCCCACCAACACGGGCAATGTTGTGAAGAAGGCAAATAACATCTCGGACGAAACATCAGCACTTGCCCGAGCAAAATCAAAGAGCAGTGCTACAGGACCATGGTCAGACTTGTTATGGAATGTGCCTGTGTTATCTGGGACCCTGTAACATAGAAGGATACCAACAAGTTGGAGATGGTCCAGAGGAGAGCCGCACATTGTGTCTTTTGGGATTATAGAACGAGCAGCGAGTCATCTATGGTGCTCAAAAGTCTCCAGTGGGAAACACTCAACAGCGTTGACAGCATTACAAGCTAACATTGTTGTACAGAATTATCAAGTCTAGTGGCTATACCATCACAGCCACACTTGAACCAGTGGTCACAGTGTACGCTTCCAGGTCCCATACTCTCGTGTACAGAACCATCAGCAGTCCTACCATATGTTTGTGGAACAACCTCCCAGACAGTGTTGCCACAGCCACCACTCTAGAGGGGTTCAAGAGATACGTGCACCTACTGGTTGCTCCGGATGTTTTTAATTGTATATACAGTTTCTTTTAACAACACAATTTCCCACTGGGCATGTGCAACAAGTAATCTGGGAAAATACTCCAGAGGAGGTATTGCAGAGTATTTTGAAGAAGAAGAGAGTTCAGAGGTCCCTAGGTTTGGCTAGAGTTTCTCTTGCGTGTTACAGTGGTGTCTGTGACCAACCCTTGTTTATACTTGACTAATACAGATGTACAATCGCATAAATATATATGTGATTGAATACATGACTAGTAGCTCTGAGGTTGTACATCCGATTACTTCAGTCATAAACTGTTATACAATTATCATTGTAATGTTGCATCAAAATAGTTAATTAAATCTTCAGTAACCACCACTTTCAATTTTGATATAAGATCTAGAGTTATTTCTTAAATTATCAAATCTGTTCTCTTTTGTTGTAGGATCATCATGGAGATTCCAAGAAGTAGTGGTTTTCAGCTACGCCACATGATGTGCGAGTTTGGACAGCTATCACGCCCTGATGGTGATGTGACTGTGTTTCAAGGGGACACGTCGGTTACAACTGCTGTTTATGGACCAGGAGAGGTGCGCATGAATAAAGAAATCCTCAATAAGGCCACAGTGGAGACTGTTTTCAAACCCAAATCAGGACTGCCTGGATGTGCGGAGAAGATGTTTGAAAGGACTCTCAGAAACACATGTGAAACTTTCCTTTTAGCAGCACTACATCCCAGATCATCCATAAGTATCATTGTTCAGGAAATTCAGGACTCAGGTTCTTTTCTATCATGTTGTGTAAACTCATGTTGTTTAGCACTGTTAGACGCAAGTGTTGCTATGAAGTTCCTAGTTGCAGCCGTAACCTGTGCTATAGACAGTGAAGAATGTATTATCCTGGACCCAACAGTTAAGCAAGAGAAAGACAGCTGTGCTGTCCTCACCTTCGTGTTTGAGAATAAAGACGATTCCATACTGGCAGTGTATACCACAGGTAGCTACACAGTCCAACAGTTCCAGCAGTGTTCACAGACTTGCGGAGAGGCCAGCAAAGCAGTATTTGACTTCTACAGAACTTCCATAGAAAAGAAACTTTCCAAGGCTACCTAGTTACATTAAATTTCCTATCATCATAATTCTTGGCTCGCATTATTTGTATATTTTTGCCTGTTCTGCTTTGTACCACTATCCTCTGCAAGCTTGGTCCATAAAACCAAGTTGTACCATTGTCGTTGATGATTACAAAACAATTGCATTTACAAGGCTGATTCTGAAACAACCTTGAATTTGGGTGACTTAGCTTTGGATGAGGTTTATGTGGAGGAAAATCAGCATTTTCGATAGGCTAAAACTTGAAGTCAAGTTACATCCAGGTAACAGAGAATTTTATATAGCTTTGGTGTTGTGACTATCTTTAGAAAGTTGTGGTTTTTTTTAGCTCAAAAGCAAAAGATGTAATTGGATATTCCCTAGTATTAAACGTAAATGTACAAATCCCTCATATTAAATACATGCAGCTATACAAGTTCCGCAAGTTAAATACAAGAGGCCAAATGGGCCTGCATCTCTCACCTTGTATACATCTCACACTTGTAACCTTAAAAGTGATCTAAATAAAGCTACAGGCAAAATATCAGTATTCATGACCATAAGTCATTCAAAAACCTGTTAAAAGATTTTAAAACGTTTGAACAAACTATAGACCTTCATCTCAGCATGCAACTTGCCAAATATCACCACCCTAGACCTTTTTTTTAATGAGATTAGGTCATTTAAAGGTTTATACATATCTGACCAAATGTGATCTTGAAAGTGGGTCAAGGTCATTCATTTGAACAAACTTGCTAGCCCTCCATGCCAACATCCTTCTGGCCAAATATCACCCTGGACCTTCTAGTTATACAAAAGAAGTTGTTTGACAATTGACCTCTGTGACCTTGAATATGGGCGAAGGTCATAAATTTGAACACGCTTGCTAGCCCTCCATGCCAACATCCTTCTTGTCAAATTTCATCACCCTGGACCAGGGGACTGATAATGGGCCTGTAGCATGCTGGGATGAAGGGCTACCAAGTTTGTTGAAATGATTGACCTTGGCCTACTTTCAAGGTCACAGGGGTCAAATGTCGCAAAATCTTCAAATTATTTCTTCTCAATAACCTAAAGACCCAGGGTATTGAAATTGGGCCTGTAGCATGCTGGGTTGGTGGACTACCAAGTTTGTTCAAATGAATGACCTTGACCAACTTTCAATGCCACATGGGTCAAATGTCGTAAAATCATCAAACGTCTTCTCAATAACCAAAAGCTCCAGGGTACTGATATTGGGCCTGTAGCATGCTGGGATGAAGGGCTACCAAGTTTGTTGAAATGAATTACCTTGGCCTACTTTCAAGGTCACAGGGGTCAAATGTCGTAAAATCTTCAATTTTTTTTCTTTCTCAATTACCTTAAGACCCAGGGTATTGAAATTGGGCCTGTAGCATGCTGGGATGATGGACTACCAAGTATGTTGAAATGAATGACCTTGACCAACTTTCAAGGTCACAGGGGTCAAATGTCGTAAAATCTTCAAATTATTTCTTCTCAATAACCTAAAGACCCATGGTATTAAAATTTGGCCTGTAGCATGCTGGGACGATGGACTACCAAGTTTGTTTAAATGAATGACCTTGACCCACTTTCAACCTAATGTCCTTGTTCGACATTCAAGGTCACAGGCGTCATGTTTAAATCTTAATAGGTTCTTATGAATCAAACACTGATATTCTGCCTGTAGCTCTATTTTAGTCCACTTTTAAGATTACAAGTGCAAGATTAATACCAGGTGAGCGATGCAGGCCCATTGAGCCTCTTGTTAGCTCTTGTTAAAAAAGGCTACGAATCTCAATCACAAGCTTATTTGTGCTCCATTTCACATTGTATTAGAATTAAATGCTGATTTAATGTTCAGAAACTGCCAACTAATCGGAGTGCAGTATGCTCATTAATGCTCAAATTTGAACTTGAGCCATAGTTTCTGTATATTGTGTGTATAAAGTTTCATCAGAATTCAACCATATTTAAGCAAGTTATATTGCAGGAATTGAAGTGTGGATATTGACCAATCCGAACGCTGTATGCTAATTAATCTTGTGCAAATTTTCCTTGTCCTGGATCTTATCCTTAGTCTTTGTTTATTGTGGATACTTCCCAAATTTCACCAAAATGGAATGATATTTAAACAAATTATCTCACAGAAACACCTTTGTACAGACAGATGGACGCTACCCATACCATAATACATCTCATCAAAAAGTTTGAAGGGCATTTCATAACATATACCACATATAAGACAGAGTCGCATGTATAATTCTAAAACATTTTTTTTAATTTTTCACTTTGAAAAATGCACTATATGTGATTTTTTCAATAATCTTATTGATTGATAGTACATATATACCAGTATGTCAAGCTTGTAGTTGGAGACATATAATGAAGAATGATGAAAGCATACTTTATAAAAGGCATAAAAATAACAAATTACATAATAACATTAGTCTACTGACAAAAGATTACAAAAACATAAACAATGCTTCTACAGAAATGCATGCATTTGTATACTGATTCTTAGAACTGGTAATACTGGTAGACAAAACACTAAATGTCCCCAGTAACATTACTTTATAACATAAAAGGGCTTCAGTGAAATAGTACATACTCAAGTTAGCTTGTTCATATGCTTAATTGACACAATGATTTTAATGAATGTTGACAAGGCATAAAAATGAAAAACACTGCTTACCAAAAAAAACCAAATTAATTATTGGCATTACACAGGCCTGTCAAAATAAGATGTGTTTAACATTCTGAATATATTCACTACTGAACATGTCAGCTTTTAGAATAGCCAAAACCAATATCACTACAACACTTTTTTCTTAACGATTAGTTAAAGTCATGTTTTACAAGCCTTTTCTTTAATAATTGACAGTGACAGCAAACAAAATTTGGCTTCACCATAAATTTCTCATAAGTTAAAGAGTCCCACATCTAACTCTGCATGATGGTGTTATATGTGGGTCCCTGACTTGTGAGGATGAACATACTTACCTACTTGTTGTTTGATGTGAAACAATTGTTTTACCCTTTGAGATATAAAAAGGTGCGCTAACAATAGCCCATGGATAAAAACTCTCTGTAGCAATGCATTGTGACATAATGTGCCCAGTAACATTGCATCATCAGTCAAAAAGAAATATCCGCAACATTGTGTGATTAGAATGAATAATGAGAATATCAGTACAAATTTATTACTCTTTTTTTTTAATATAATACTTTGTCTCAAATATGGTAAAAAAACCTACTCAACACTCATACATTGTACATGTGTTGGATAAGTTGGACCATATATAATTGTTAACTGACAGAATCTAGAGATATCATGATCACAAGCTAGGTAGACAACATGGTCAACACCCCCAGACATCATGATCAACACAAGCTAGAAATACCTCCAGGCATCATGGTCAACATCTCCAGACCTCAGGATCAACACAAGCTAGAAATACCTCCAGGCATCATGGTCAACACCCCCAGACATTATAATCAACACAAGCTAGAAATACCTCCAGGCATCATAGTCAACACCCCCTGACATCATGATCAACACAAGCTAGAAATACCTCCAGGCATCATAGTCAACACCCCCAGACATCATGACCAACACAAGCTAGATATACCTCCAGGCATCATGGTCAACACCCCCAGACATCATAATCAACACAAGCTAGAAATACATGCAGTCGTTATACTCAATACAAGCTAGAAATACCTACAGGCATCACGATACAAGTCCGTGTCTTTTCGTTTTCCATAATCAGCTCCAAAAACTTTCCACTCTAAATGAAAGACTACAGCAAAGTCTTACAACCTATGTAACCTGTCTGATTTGTTCCGACCAACCAACCTTGACCTGAGTGATATATGCCTTAAAGTTACACAGCCCAGATGGAGAAATTATGATATACATATTTGGTTTAATAACTGAACGACCATACTACATAATTTGATTTAAGTATTACAGAACATTCCAATGTTGATATAAATGATGAAGATTGAGTTTGATTACATACTTAATTCAGTATAATAACGTGATATTCATGCTTTCTGAGAGACATATCCTTGACACCTACCATTTGTAAGATCTTCATTGGTCCTATGTAAGTTTATTTTTCTATCTGCTGGATTGAGTCATATTAACAATCAATGCAACTTGTAACTAATGTGAGCCAACTTCATATTGATATGTTTGACGCTGCATGTCCTCTTAAAGTCAGGTAGTTGTTTGACTTATTTACGTGGTAATAGTATATATTCACTAAGTGATGTGTAAAAAGAGAGTTCTCTGATTTTTCTGGTAGTTATATTTTTCTTCTGATTAAGCTACTTAAATCTCAGAACAAAACATATTCAGAACAAGGGAACAAGCTAAACCTTTTAACTAATCTTGTGAAATTTGAAAAAAATCTGTAATTCAATTTCTGAGAAATAGCTAATCAGACTTCAAAAGTCACATTCAACGATGTCTGTATTGCAGCCATCTTCTTTTTTTTATCAGTCTCAAAATTTAACACTCAAAACTAAGGACCAAGATAAAAAGCATATTCTGCAGCCCACCATCTAATGACTGTAAGCTAATATATTATTATAGTGGCCAGTCAGTGCATAAGCATTACAAAACAAAGGATTTACTAATCAAGAATTGAATTCATGTTGGTCAATCATTCCAATCAACAAACAGATGCATAATAGTTACTGATTAGGAAAGATCACTCATTCACAAATAGCCCTTGGTCACTAGTTTTGTCATAGCTTGATGTTACCATATTTGAGACAGTCATTATAAAGGAGCTTAATTTAATTAAATATCAGACTTTGAATGTCTTATATTTAATTGGCTATCAGTAATTTTTTACACAGAGATATTGTGTATAAACCTGTTCACCATGATGATGGAAACCCAAATCCTTGACTGTCTTTAACATACCATGACAAGTCCTGGGCTGTCCTACATACCATTTGACCAGTCCTGGGCTGTCCTACATACCATGTGACCAGTCCTGGGCTATCCTACGTACCATGACCAGTCTTGTGCTATCTTACATACCTTGACCAGTCCTGGACTGTCCTACATACCATGACCAGTCCTGGGCTATCTTACATACCTTGGCCAGTCCTGGACTATCTTACATACCATGTGACCAGTCCTGGACTGTCTTTCATACCTTGACCAGTCCTGGGCTGTCCTACAATACCATGACCAGTCCTGGACTGTCCTACAATACCATGTGACCAGTCCTGGTCTGTCCTACAATACCATGACCAGTCCTGAACTATCATACATGTGATAGCCAATCCTTGACTGTCTTACATACGACAATGATTCCTGGACTGTCTTACATACATCAACCAATCATTGACTGTCTTACATACATCAACCAATCATTGACTGTCTTAGATATGACAACCATTCCTGGGCTGTCTTACATCAACCAATCATTGACTGTCTTACATATGACAACCATTCCTGGGCTGTCTTACACACATCAACCAATCATTGACTGTCTTACATACAACAACCAATCATTGACTGTCTTACATACAACAACCAATCATTGACTGTCTTACATACAACAATCAATCATTGACTGTCTTATAATAATTACCATGACAAGTCCAGGACTGTCTTATATGCGGTAGCCAATCCTAGACTGTCTAGCAAATGAAGCCAATACTGGACTAACCACATCTGACTGTCAATCCTGGAGTGTTTAATATCTGACAGTCAACCCTAGACCATCTAACATCTCACAACCAATCCTAGACTGTGTTACATAGGACAACCAATCCTAGACTGTGTTACATAGGACAACCAATCCTAGACTGTGTTACAAAGGACAACCAATCCTAGACTGTGTTACATAGGACAACCAATCCTAGACTGTGTTACATAGGACAACCAATCCTAGACTGTGTTACATAGGACAACCAATCCCTGACTTTCTAACAACATTTGACAGCTAATCCTGTAGAATATAAACATTTGACAGCTAATCTTATAGACCATGGCATCTTCCCACTCAAAATATTATTAGGATATTCAAGAAAGGTCAGCCTACACGGACACTGCTAATGTCAGAAACTGCTTAGGAACAATGTTAAATGGCCTAGATACACACGTTGGCCAAGTGCTAATGACTAACGTTACAAAGGAACATTTTATACTTATTGATGCAATGGCACAAGATCGTTTTTACAAAACTTGTTCATTAAAAACCAATTCCTACTGACAATGCTTGGTGTGCAGTCATTTATGTACTGTACTGAGCTTTCCAGATTACACCTGTACTCTCATAATATACTCCAACACTGTACAAGCAGTAATTGATCTTACAAAACTGGTTACTCAACATGACTCATGTTAAATGTATCCTGTACAAAGTACATAATCGTTACTCAGTTATTTTGAATGAAAAAATAATGATAAATATGTTATGAAAACAAATAACAAAAACATAATTACATGTAATGTAATTGCAAAAAAAAAAATGAATAAAGACTACATGGATTAAACACTTAAATATAATTGACAGCAATTTTAGTGGCCAGCAGTTTGCAGTACCGGTTTAACAAGAATGAATATAAAACAATTGCATGATTCTATCGGCACATCTCTAAAAGCTTCAATGATCTTTTGAAATTACTCAAATCCAACAAATTCACAAGTTTGAAATTAAGTGTCCAACATCAACAACAAGCATTAATATATATAACATCAATAAACAAAGAGTTCTTCGTAAAAATTATCTGGACACTAATTGTCTCATTCTAAGGTCAGTACTTTAAAAAGAACCTTTACCCTTTCACCCCTTTGGAACTTTAGTAGACTCTACCATGCATTGATCTGGATGAGTCTATTATAGTCTACAGTGGTGAAAGGGTAAATAATCATTTGATTTTTTTGGTAAGATATTAGAAGATTTCTCTTATCAGATGTGACTGCTCTGTATCAAATAATTATATGAAACCTAAATTTGCAGTCTGGTTTTCAGTATGGTATTGTACTTCAATGTCTTATATTTTAAGAGACCCAAGCACAAACACTCACTGAATATACCTCCCTGTCGATGTCTCACTTACTAAATGACTGACCTTACCCAGTATTAGGGTCCTGAACACAGGGTAGAGAAAGAACACATTGATTATATAACAAGACAAATGTTTTAACTGTAATAGGAAAGGAAACTGATAACTGCAAATGAAAATCTTATAAAAAATTATATGTTCATGAATACATGTATATGGAAAATATTGCAATGATTTGAAATTCAAAATAAGATATCTCAGTATAACATATACAGTACAAGCAAATGTATTACAAAGTTAGTGATCTTCACCTCTGATTGTGGTAATGGTATTGCAGTGTTATTTTTCCATACCAGTCACACGGTTCTTGTATACCCTTCACACACTGGTCACTGAAGTCACACACACTATCATACCATCACATGTACCATCACTAGTCACACACAACATACACAATGTCAACATGTTCCTAAACTGGACCCCACCAGAGGTTCCTTGTATCATGTCTCCTTGGTAACCCTTCACTGTCTGGGGGTCTGTTATCTGTTATAGTGATCATTATTATCATCACCTGTTCAATCACTGAATTAAAAAAAAAAAAGACAAAAAAAAGAAACACCTTTAGACTGCATGTGCCAAAGAGAACAACTTCAAATCTTAATTAACTGATTTTCCATTTCCATTTGGGTGTTTCTTTTTCAGATAAATATCAACAAAATGAAACTACCAGGTACTGCTGCTGTACGTACATCACAGCATTCCATCTCCATTAAACGAAATGTTCCCTTGTGACATTGTGGCAATGCAAGGTTTGACTGTACCTCACAGACATATATTACAGAAACTTAACATTACACAACTCCTTAAGTAGATGCTTAAATAGCTAGTTATATGGCAGTCAAGGGTTACAAGGCGTCCGTATGTCCTCAAGGTGTAACATGCAGTTTGTTGAGTCCAGTACCGTTAGAAGCCCCAGCTACCAGTCAGGGAGGGTGTGTGTGGAGTTGTTATATTTAGTACAGTGCAGGTAGCATATCTATATATCCTCTTGAGAACAAAACAATATCTACACATTCATTTTAGCACTTAATACTCAACAAAATTCAGATTCATTATTACACAGGGACAAAACACAATTCCTGAGTGACAGGGTGGTAAGATCACCTATACCTACAACCTACAACACCAGGTTTATAGGATTATTTAAACCTACTAACATTAACAATTAGGCTCGAAGGATCAACTAATCCTACAACACTAAACAACAAAGGTCATCAGATCACCTAAACCTTCAACCCTATACCACTAGGTTGGAAGAATCACCTAAACCTTCAACCTATATCACTATCTAAGGGTCCTAGGATCACCTAAACAATCAAGGTTGTAGGATCACCTAAACCCTTATTCCACCAAGGTTGTAGGATCACCTAAACCCCTATTCCATCAAGGTTGTAGAATCACCTAAACCTACATCGCTAGGGTCCTAGGATCACCTAAACCCTTATTCCACCAAGGTTGTAGATCTAGGGTCGTAGGATACAACCTATATCACTAGGTCATGGATCCCCTAAACCTAAACCGTATAACTCTAGGGTCGTAGGATACAACCTATATCACTAGGTCATGGATCCCCTAAACCGAAACCGTATAACTCTAGGGTCGTAGGATATAAATGATATCACTAGGTCATGGATCCCCTAAACCTAAACCGTATAACTCTAGGGGCGTAGGATACAAATGATATCACTAGGGTCCTAGTAGAATTAATTAAATGAAATCTGAAAACCAAGGTTGAAGGATCACATTGACCTATAACCCTATACCACAAGGGTTGAAAGAAAACCTTACCCTACAACTCTATACCACTAGTAAATCATATTATGTCCCTGTAATTAGTTGGGATAGATTTAAATTGTTCATTCAAGTTTTGTTTCAGTTCATGCCTACCAACCAATTCAGAAGAAGTATATCAACTTGGTGATAAAATATAAAATAAACATGTGTTGAGTAAAAACCACAGGAAACATTGATCATGCGAGGTACACATAAACACAGGGCTAGCCTCACAGAACTTGTATTACTTCATGTCACAGTAAACAACAGAATTTAGGAAAGTCAAAAAATATGCAGTTGAGTCCATTTCAACAGCATTTTTCATACTTTTTTTATGTACCGGTATGTATCGGGACATTTTATTCTAGATCTAAATGTTTACCGGTAATACTCGCTCCTTCAGAGTGACCTGTCTGTAGTGTAGATCATACCTTACAAAGGTAGTCCAACGGGCTACAGTGATAATGAGTTAAAAGTGTCCGATATAAGATACTGAAATGTGATAAGATATTGAAATATCCAGGGGTCCCATATGAAATATGGAACCCCTCGTTTAGCTTCCTTTTCAAGTCCTTGTGCCAATATGCTGTATGTGAATACGACCTAATGTTTATAACATGACATCACAGATATTGCACACCACAAAAACAATCAAAGTTCTGCCCACAAACAGTTCATTGCTCGCTACAATCTGATCACATGGTTTCAGTCACATGGTTATCACATGCCAAACAAAATGGTGGCTACCAGCGGCCAAGATCACAGATCTATCTCCATGTAAGGCAGACCGAAGCTATGGAGTGTCATTTTTGAAAACAATTCCTGAAAAATAAGCTCAACTCAATGAAAATAAGCTCAAATCAACAAAATGAAAGGCAAAAACAACTAAAGCTATGATCAAAATCAACTTTCCAATACACTTTTTGAGACATTTATTATGATATATGACTATTGAATTGAATAGATATATTTTTAATTTTAATTTTTTCAATTACATAAACAGGATTGTATTTCATTGTAATGAAATTGATATCAGGAATTACAGGAATTGTCACTTATTTATTATTCAACTATTCTGACCAACCTCCATTTTTAAAAACTTTTACCAAATGACATACAGGATAGCTACATCTTCTAGTTTGTTAGAATATATATATAATTACCATTGAATATGAGGGTTATTTAAACAACATGGTATAAATAATTATGAAAGTACAAATTACAGATAAGGTGTTATTATGTGGTATGTACTATATGTTGGGATCAATATCTATGTTGAAGGTTATCATTAACATTACTTATAAATGTCCCATACATAGTCATGTCATCATCGACATATCTACACTACTTGAAAACTTGATACTTACTCTTAATCTAAACTAGCTATAATCTTATGGCACTTAAATTGTATTGCAAAGATTTTGATCCCCTATTCTTCGTTTGTATTTAGATGAACCTTTGCGTATACTTGCACTAGACATTTTAAGAATTAGCAGCAGGAATACTACAGAACATCTAAATAACAGCATTCTATCAAATACTAAAGATATTTGTTTTGATCCTTTTTGATTTTCTACTGTAAAAACTTCTTCAACTTTTTATTTCAATGAGAACTTGCACTTTTCTAAACATATGATTTAATTTTCCCTCCTTTTTATTCAGAGTATTTTATTGTAAAGATATTTTCACAAAAGGAATTGAGCAATAAGCAAATTTTATAAAAGAAATATCTTATTTATTTCTATATTCCGTACTGTTACGACAGAAATCTAGCTCTGAACTAGAAACTTGGGCAGGAAAATAGGAAAATATTACATACATAGTTTGAACAGCACAAAATACTATCAAATGCACTGAAGACATGCAATGAGCATAATGGAAATGGAGTGATTGAAATCAACGTGCCAAGATCACGGAAGCAACTTGAAAGCAACAACACCTTGCATATGTCTATTCCATCTTTGTATATTGCAGAGTTATCTTCTCTTGAGAGCAGGTATTGATTGTTACGTCATTTGTTTGTGAGAGTAACGTCATAATTTTTTGAGAAAACAACATAATTTTCTCACACAAACCAATGACATAACAATCAATACCTGCTCTCAAGAGAAGATAACTCTGCAATACGCAAAGACGGAATAGTCATATTACTACCAAACAATTGCAGGGGGGAAATCTACCCGACTTTGTGACGCGAGAACTATCACATCATGTTTGACTTCAGATAGCTTCTAAAGATTCAAATAGATATAAACGTAATACTGAATCTATCAAACCCTTTACTAAACTATCAGAATTATTTTATCACCTTACAATTTCAAATACAATTCTTTTACGCTTCACCTTTTCGTAAAATAATTTAATTGGAATAATTAGATAACAATTGTTTAATGTGATTGTTCATTCTTCTTCTTTAGGGTGTAGGGGCTCTATCAATATGCTGATGATAATACCCTTGGGGTCCTGTCACAGAGGCGTGAACAATTGTGGAACAGTTTAAATAAAGTAAATATATGGATGTATACTGGGAGACTTCAACTGTTTTGTGGGTAAGCAGTGTACACCATGTGTATTTGTTTGGCTGGGTGATATTAACCATATGCTAGTGAGCAGTAGTCTGTGCTTGTTTCCTGTGGGGGTGTGTGGGGTCACCGGGGATGTATGGGGGTGATATTAACCATATGCTAGTGAGCAGTAGTCTGTACTTGTTTCCTGTGGGGGTGTGGGGGGTCACTGGGGATGTATGGGGGTGATATTAACCATATGCTAGTGAGCAGTAGTTTGTACTTGTTTCCTGTGGGGGTGTGTGGGGTCACCGGGGATGTATGGGGGTGATATTAACCATATGCTAGTGAGCAGTAGTCTATACTTGTTTCCTGTGGGGGTGTGGGGGGTCACCGGGGATGTATGGGGGTGATATTAACCATATGCTAGTGAGCAGTAGTCTGTGCTTGTTTCCTGTGGGGGTGTGTGGGGTCACCGGGGATGTATGGGGGTGATATTAACCATATGCTAGTGAGCAGTAGTCTGTGCTTGTTTCCTGTGGGGGTGTGTGGGGTCACCGGGGATGTATGGGGGTGATATTAACCATATGCTAGTGAGCAGTAGTCTGTGCTTGTTTCCTGTGGGGGGGGGGTGTGGGGTCACCGGGGATGTATGTACTTGTTTAACTGGGTGATAAGAAGTCGTAGCGAGCAATGATCTGTTTTGTGTGCTTGTTTTACTTAGATATATGAGCAGTGTGGGAAGTCG
Source organism: Mizuhopecten yessoensis (assembly GCF_002113885.1). Classification (NCBI taxonomy): domain Eukaryota; kingdom Metazoa; phylum Mollusca; class Bivalvia; order Pectinida; family Pectinidae; genus Mizuhopecten; species Mizuhopecten yessoensis. The sequence goes on from NW_018405039.1 coordinate 544,668, forward strand.
TAGTTAGTGATGTGTCATGTAGTAAAGGCTATCCATGTACATGCAGAGCTTTACACCACTGTTAGTCACCAGGTTGTGCAGTTATTTCCCATCTAAGACAAAAGTCATGCAGATTTATCTACCAACTTCACAACTTGTGTAAATCTAATGTTAGCATATGAACAGATGCATAAAAGCACCTTAATGTAAAGAATTATGAAAAGGTAGCCATTTCCTACTAGACGCTATGTACCTGCTTTCAAGGTAGATAGTCAGGACACCATGGTGGGAACGTTTCCTTCGTCAGTATGTCCTTACTGATGAGTGAATCTGTAGCTTTGACAACTCTGATATAGATCACACCAGGATAAGACATTGGGACAGAAGTAGCCGATACTGAGGTAAAGAAACATTGAGCTCTATAATAACAAAACAAATTATAATACTCTATTCATAAAAGATATTCTTTCTATTTCATAAATATATTCTTAAGATTCTATAAATGTGCTATACTTTTGATTTTTCTGATAGAATGTGATGCATTTATCACAATTACAACATCAGAAATACCTATATGGGAAATGTGTAAAATGCAGCGAGGAAAATACACCTAATCACATAGCTAATGTATCACTAGAAAAACACCTGTATCAAGTCAAAGGTTTGAGCAACATTCACAGTGCAGAAGCAACAGTCAGAATTCTACAGGACTATTAACAATGTGCTTATCACACAATTACTGTAATTGTGTCCCGAGACCTTAGGAGTAAGTGGCTAACAGAACGGGAAAAAGAGGTGAAATAAAACATCTAAAACAATAACTAAGAAAGCTACAGATATAGAAAAATATCACATAAATTATATATGTATGTATAAAACAAAAAACACCTGTTCATAATAGTTAGGATGTTACCATAGTGACATATCAACAATTCATTAACGGTGACATTTTGATTTGTTTTACACCTATCACGGACTGAGACAGAGACAAGCACTATGATTTAAGTTAGCGAAGATGACAAAGTACTATGTATCCATTAGTTTATAAGGTCACATTATACTGTACACCTAGTAGATATATGACAATAAGAGGATTATACTAGTAAAACAGTAACTGACAGTAGTGAGACACTATGTAATTGGTTATGAGCCACAATAATACACCATAAGCACCTTACATTGTAGTAAGTAAGCACTAATGATTTATCTGTATCACAATTCGCTTTGTCTCATCTGTGTTCACACCACGGCGAGAGTGAGGGGAGATAACTGCCTGTATAACACAGTAACTGTATGGTACAAGTCACAACTCTAACTTAGCACAGTAAACTGACCAACACTGACCGGTCTACCACACCACGGCGAGAGTACTGAGACAGTAACACTACAAATTACATGTATAGCATTAACTATCTACTATTCCTCTTATTAGACCAGACTTGCACTCTCTGATTTTATCAACTCTTAGCAGAACAATACTAAAAGTGCTAACATTCTTTTAGTAAAGTTAATTTTTACTGTAAAATGCTGTTATACATTGCCGTCCTTACCAGGCAAGACTGGCCATACCAACAGAGGTCTAACTGACAGTCTGACCTTGTAGTAGGAGGCACATCCTCCCTCCCCTCATCACTGCCTGGCTCCACATGCAGCAATACCAACATGCAAAAAATGTTTTTGATGCGAAGTTAAGACCAAAACAACAATCAAAAAGTTAGTCATGCTATTTAACCAGTGCTCTGAAATAATAGAGGGCAAGGTCAGTGGAACAAGGGCAAATGCTTAGAGTTTGGTGTCCTCAGTCGTTTCATTGGAAGCCATGGGGAGTGGAGGAGAAGGGCGGGCAGGCACAGGGCGTGCAGACCCTTGGTAACTCAAGCGATTAGAGATAGGCGTTGGCTCTACAGGCTGCGGAAGCTGGTTATACTGGGAGGTTAGTAAGGGACCGGGCCCCTGTGAAGTAGATATCTGTGGATGATCACCTATTGATGTCAAGTCTTGTGCAGCTTTGGAGGATGACAAACTACCTTGTCCATTCTGTGGGGAAGGGCTGTCCCCTAGAGTTGTAACTAATATTGAGTTAGGACTTCCTGTTGATGCTGACCGCTGGTGCATGGGAGCCACTGGGGGTGGTACCTTTGGTCGATCTGGCGGGGGCATCGAAGGGCGGTCCGCGTGACTGTGAGATATGGTAGATGACCGGTGCGGGGCATGGCTTGGTTTCTCTGGAGGAAAGGATGGCCTCTCAGGGGGAGCCTTGACTTGGTCAGTCGACTCCTCCCCACCAGGACTCCCTGCCTCTGTGCCCCCACCTTGCCGAGGCCAAGTCTGGTATTGGACCGGTTTGGCCACTGAGGCTGTTACTGCCACAGAGAATGGTCTGTTAGGTGGGGGAGGAGGGGCTGGCTTTCTTGTCACACGCTGCTGGATTTTGGGGCTGGTTTGTTCACTGGGGAAAATTTACAGCAAATTATCTCAAATACATGTGCAAGTTTGAATTGAATAATATAACATCAAGCAAACTGAATGATAATACCAGCATTATACTGTCAAGAAATTGTACAGAACTTGAAATGTAAAGCAATCAGCTTATGTAAAGAAGAGATTAACTTTGAAAGATTGACAAATTTTCAAACATTCAAAAGATTTTAGTACCAAACCACATACATATAAACCAGCCTGGATAGATAAATGGAGACATATTAGTACAGTTATCACATCTCATCAAAGTCATGCTCAATAATCATATAGAAATGTTAGTCTCTGAGATACATTATAAATGATAATAAATTTCCTCATATGACCCTCAATATCCAACATTTACCCATGCTAAAATTTAAGTACTTTAATACCCTATTACTCATTATTTACCTGTGTTAGAAAAACTTTTATCTGATGCTCAATATAAACAGATAGAATGAACATTCTGGTATTGCTCTCATTATAAAACGTTAGTCTAGGACAATTCTGGTACACATCTCACTACCCCACCCTTACCTGTATGAGGAACATTCTGGTACATCTCCTACCCTACATGTATCTGTGCTAGGTACATTCTGGTACAGATCCACTACCCGACGCTTACCTGTGCTAGGTATATTCTGGTACAGATCTTCCTACCCAACACTTACCTGTGCTAGGTACATTCTGGTACATCTCCTACATTTATCTGTGCTAGGTACATTCTGGTATAAATCTTACTACCAAACATTTACCTGTGCTAGGAACATTCTGGTACAGATCTTACTACCCAACACCTACCTGTGCTAGGAACATTCTGGTACAGATCGTACTGCCCAACACTTACCTGTGCTAGGTACATTCTGGTACAGATCTTACTACCCAACACCTACCTGTGCTAGGAACATTCTGGTACAGATCGTACTGCCCAACACTTACCTGTGCTAGGTACATTCTGGTACAGATCTTACCACCCAACACTTACCTGAACAAGGTACATTCTGGTACAGATCTTACTACCCAACACTTTTCTGTGCTAGGTACATTCTGGTACATATCTTACCACCCAACACTTACCTGTGCTAGGTACATTCTTGTATATCTCCAACACTTACCTGTGCTAGGTAATTCTGGTACAGATCTTACCACCCAACACTTACATCAATACCTGTGCTAGATACATTCTGGTACAGATCTTGCCACCCAACACTTATATCATTACCTGTGCTAGATACATTCTGGTACAGATCTTCCACCCAACATTTATATCATTACCTGTGCTAGGTACATTCTGGTACAGATCTTGCCACCCAACACTTATATCATTACCTGTGCTAGATACATTCTGGTACAGATCTTCCACCGAACATTTATATCATTACCTTTGCTAGGAACATTCTGGTACAGATCTTGCCACCCAACACTTATATCATTACCTATGCTAGGTACATTCTGGTACCGATCTTACCACCCAACACTTACCTGTGCTAGGTACATTGTGGTACAGATCTTACCACCCCACACTTAAATAATTACCTGTGTTAGGTAATTCTGGTACAGATCTTACCACCCAACACTTATATCATTACCTGTACTAGATACATTCTGGTACAGATCTTATCACCCAACACTTAAATAATTACCTGTGCTAGATACATTCTGGTACAGATCTTACCACCCAACAGAAAAGACAAATGATAAACCTTATCGAGTCTGATTAACAAGCTATGCAGTATAGATAGATTAACAGTTGTTGTGGTCGTTAGTCTAACCAAAACCTTAATGAGATGATAACACCCAATTGAGTTATGATGAAGTACAGCTAGCGAGAAACCAGCCATTGTATTAGTTACCTCTCAGCTAAGGGTGCGGCTAAGCCCACAGAGGTGGTGTCTTCTGTACTGCTCGTGGGGGATGTGCTGGTGTTCATGTTCGTAGAGTGAAGTGATGTCAGGCTAACTTGTTGACTCCCAGTCGTACTTGACACCTGGTTTCCTGAGGAAAAGGAGCCCTCATGGTCCGACGAAGGTTCTGCACCCTCCAACAGACCTCCCTCATTGCTTGAGGCATACAGTGCATAGTTACCAAAGTCCACCTCTGCAAAGTAAAGGGTACAGATTATTTATAAATCCAACATTTCATCACATTATACAGTTATGTTGATCAAAAGGAAGACACTGAAAAAAAACACCACAATGTGTACATCAAAATATTGATGCTTATAATTACATGCTTTCAGATTCCCTGGTAGGCTGCAAATACCACCGTTTAGCTGGATAAAGATGTTTAAAGAACAATGTTTTACATGGAACTACAGTATTCAATGTTAGCTAAGTGCAATTAAGTCCTTAACAATACTGTTGCTCAAGTGTAGAGCGTTTTAAGTAAGTGTTACAGTGAGTGGTGACTTAAGTGACTCACCTCCTGTATATAGTGAATAGTGACTCACCCCAACACCTAGCGACTCATTACAGTATCAGTGACTCACCCCAACATCTAGTGACTCAGTCCAGTATCAGTGACTCACCCCAACATCTAGTGACTCACTACAGTATCAATGACTCACCCAGTATCTAGTGACTCACTACAGTATCAGCGACTCAACTGGTATATAGTGACTCTTCCCAACATCTTGTGACTCACCTCTGTAATTATTGACTCATTATCTATCTATTGACTAGCCCAAATATCTAGTGGTTCTTTCATATACATATCAAATGCCCAACAAACCAGAGTGTATAACTCATGTACTCAAAAAGACCTAACATACCAGACTATATATTTTGTGATTGATAACTTCTAGTATGTTTAGATGTTTTGAGTTGATGTAAAAATGCTAAAATAAGATAACCACTGAAATAAGTTTATTATTTTACAACACAATGACTTGCCTCAATATCCTGATTCATTCATGCAAATACACACTTACCCCAATATCTAGATTCCACTCAATATCTTGACTCATTTGAATATCTCGACTCAACCCCATATCTCCTCTGAACCCTACATCAAGTCTCATCTCAAAATCTAGACTTACCCGAATGTCTAGATTTGTCTTAATATTGGCAGATTCAATACAATAAAGTCAATCAAATATAGCAAACGTGCAGAGTGGTATGAATGTGGTCTGCCTGACATGCTGTATAGCACTTTAAAACGCAATTGTATATTTTGGTCCTATGGATTGTGTGTACAAGTAGAAATGATGGTGACAGACAATCCACAGTGACTGTATGACCCTGGACAAGCAAGTAACATTGCTTTGTGATTTTGAGAGTCTGGGACCCTTGACAGGTGTATTCAAGATCACATGAGATGATTTTGCTTACCGTATCTGGATTGACTTGAAGACTTATCAGTATGGCAGTATAGGGTGAATTACAAAAGTCTCTTGGTTTGGTATGAATATCTGCCATTATAATAATAATTTTGCACATAAAAACAAGACTGAAATTCATGCTCTTCAAAATATCTACTTTAATAGATGGTTTTAACTCAAAATGCTCTATATATTTATCTACCTACATTCTATGATCCTGAGTGAACTCCTGAAAATGCTGAACCTGTGATAAAGTGACCCAGACAACAGGCACCTCAACCAGTACAGTGACTCCTGTCATCCTGGACAACAGGCACCATGACCAGTAGTGACTCCTGTCACCCAGGAAAACAAGCAATACAACCAGTAAAGTGACTCCTGTCACCCAGGACAACAGACACCACGGCCAGTACAGTGATTCCTGTCACCCTGGACAACAGGCACCACGACCAGTAGTGACTCATGTCACCCAGGACAAAAGCAGTAACTCCTGTCACCCATGACAACAGACCCCATGACAAGTACAGTGACTCCTGACACCCATGACAACAGACACCACGGCCAGTACAGTGACTCCTGTCACCCTGGAAAACAGGCACCATGACAAGTACAGTGACTCCTGTCACCCATGACAACAGACCCCATGACAAGTACAGTGACTCCTGTCACCCATGACAACAGACCCCATGACAAGTACAGTGACTCCTGTCACCCATGACAACAGACACCATGACAAGTACAGTGACTCTTGTCACCAATGACAACAGACACCATGGCAAGTACAGTGACTCCTGTTACTCATGACAACAGGCACCATGACAAGTACAGTGATTCCTGTCACCCTGGACAACAGGCACCACGACCAGTAGTGACTCATGTCACCCAGGACAAAAGCAGTAACTCCTGTCATCCATGACAACAGGCACCATGACAAGTACAGTGACTCTTGTCACCAATGACAACAGACACCATGGCAAGTACAGTGACTCTTGTCACCCATGACAACAGGCACCATGACAAGTACAGTTACTCTTGTCACCAATGACAACAGACACCATGGCAAGTACAGTGACTCCTGTCACCCATGACAACAGGCACCATGACCAGTACAGTGACTCCTGTCACCCATGACGACAGGCACCCTGACCAGTACAGTGACTCCTGTCACCCATGACAACAGACACCATGACCAGTATAGTGACTCCTGTCACCCGATACAACAGACACCATGACAAGTACAGTGACTCCTGTCACCCATGACAACAGGCTCCATGACCAGTATAGTGACTCCTGTCACCCGAGACAACAGACACCACGGCCAGTACAGTGACTCCTGTCACCCAGGAAAACAAGCAATACAACCAGTAAAGTGACTCCTGTCACCCAGGACAACAGGCACCATGACCAGTATAGTGACTCCTGTCACCCGATACAACAGACTCCATGACAAGTACAGTGACTCCTGTCACCCATGACAACAGGCACCATGACCAGTACAGTGACTCCTGTCACCCAGGACAACAGGCACCATGACCAGTAGTGACTCCTGTCATCCAGGACAACAGACACCAAGGTCAGTACAGTGACTCCTGTCACCCTGGACAAAAGCAGTGACTCCTGTCACCCATGACAACAGACACCACGGCCAGTACAGTGACTCCTGTCATCCTGGACAACAGGCACCATGACCAGCACAGTGACTCCTGTCATCCTGGACAACAGGCACCATGACCAGTATAGGAACTCCTGTCACCTCAGACAACAGACACCATGACCAGTACAGTGACTCCTGTCACCCTGGAAAACAGGCACCATGACCAGTACAGTGACTCCTGTCACCCATGACAACAGACACCACGGCCAGTACAGTGACTCCTGTCATCCAGGAAAACAGACACCATGACCAGTACAGTGACTCCTGTCACCCTGGAAAACAGGCACCATGACCAGTACAGTGATTCCTGTCACCCAGGAAAACAGGCACCATGACCAGTACAGTGACTCCTGTCATCCAGGAAAACAGGCACCATGACCAGTACAGTGACTCCTGTCACCCAGGAAAACAGGCACCATGACCAGTATAGGCACTCCTGTCACCTCAGACAACAGACACCTTGACCAGTATGCATACAGCGACTCCTTGCACCCCAGACAACAGGCACCATGACCAGCACAGTGACTCCTGTCACCCTGGAAAACAGGCACCATGACCAGTATAGGCACTCCTGTCACCTCAGACAACAGGCACCACGACAGTAATGAAGTCACCCTTGTCACAGTGACAATGAGTCTTTTATGAACCTTTTGAGTCTTAACCAATTGTCACTTAACTAAGAATGTATATGTATTTAAAATCAACATTTACAAAAATCAAGAAATGTTATCTAAGTGTTAATCTGCCATCAATAGGAGAGAATACTCACACATGTCACACCTATACAAACCCCATACTCAAGCTGCTCAACACAAACTAGCTGTCCAGCCATGCTTTCAAACATTCCTGAAATACTTCACCTACGTTTATCTGTTACTTACTTAAATTAAATTAAATTAAATTCGTAAATTAACCTAAATATGGTTATCAACAGTTATACAGCCTAGATATGTACCTTCATTAAATAAGAAAAGAAAGTGAGGTTAAAGCAACATTTCTACATAACCTACTTCAAATTTTGAAGAAAACAATCTGTTTTTAACTTAAATAGTCACAAGCTAAACCTGAATAGAAAATGTAAACAAACTTTTCAAAAGTTTCTTTCCATTTTACAGCCTGCAGCCTGCTTTGTTATTTCTTTTTGTATCAGCGTGAAATGAACAAAAACAGGAGGCTCAGGGGCATTAATAACTCATCTGAAATTTGATTTTCAACTTAAAACCAGCTGAACATTATACATGTTTATCTAACCATTACAAGATATATCAGCTGTAACAGGAAGTATATCCCTAATGGCAGGCAGGACATGATTGTATTCATTTCTTCATTCCTAACAATTTAAAATTACTATTGGGTGGGGATCACAACTGTTTTCATGTTATGACCCAGGAAGTAAGTTCCCAGGGACCATGACAGATGACTAGGCCAATCCCAGTAGCAGGAGTGTGTCCATCTATTCATGCCTAGCAATGGTATTCATGGTCATAGCATTTCCATGCTATCACCTAAGAAGCAAGTACACAGGGGTGGGGCTGGACCCCTGATCCAGTCCATGTAGCATGAGAATACCAATCTCTTCATGCCAAGCAATTGTATTTATGGTAATAGGTGGGGTCTCAATGTTTTCATATAATGACAAGGGATGAAGTGCCTAGGGGATGAGCTGGACCTATGTGCTAGTCCTAGTAGCATGATTATCTTGTCTTTTCGTGCCTAGCAACTAAATATATGGGTGGGAATCTCAACTGTTTACATGTAATGACCCAAGGGTAAGTAACAAGAGGTGATGCAAGACCCCAGGGTCAATCATAATAGCATAAATGTATTCATCTCTTAATATCTAGCAATTTTATATATGGTTATAGAGTGGCGATATCAATTGTTTCCAAGTTGTGACCCAGGGACAAAGGAATTCTCAAAATATTAAGAAAGAAAAAAAAAAATTCTTACAACTTGAAGAGCAATGTAAAAAAGTTGCTTTGAGCTGACCATCATGTACTGGTCAAACATGACTTTCATTTCAGTTTAACTGTAGGTTGAGTCATTTTTTTTTTTTTTATATACATTAGTGATCACAAAAACTGACTTTCTGAAATAAAATAATGCTACAGAGACAGATTGTTTGTGACAGTAACGCAGATCAAGGTCAGGCTGTACATTTGCCAGACTTCACTTAAGATATCAAATCCACTACCGACAAATATAACTTAAGGCTGAACTACCAAGTCTAACCTTGTACATTCAGAGTACACAACATCCCCATACAAGATCTAGGGAGATATAAAACAAGTGTGCTTGATCAGTAGTTTGTTAAAGTATAACATTTGTGGGTATTTCTCTTTCAGGATTTTACGATTGTTGATACTGTATCAACATTTGCTGTGGCACTTTTGATTTATTTGTGTAGTTTCATTGTACCCAACAAAAACAGTGAATGTTTCATGTTATACACAGTTCAATACTGAAAACAAAGGAAAACCAGGAAGATATAGAGTTCAGCAACATTTATCACTGGCCCATTACACAGAATAATACTGGAGAATCCATTCATATTTATAATGTATAGCCATCATATTCTGTACACTCCTGGAATAAGTTTCAATACTTTAATGTATGGACACTTTACACAGTAAATAACTGGATAAAAATCCTCATTTGTGATGTATGGACACCATACATTATATACTCTTGGCGAAATATCTTGGCAAAATTATGGCCACCATACTTAATAAACTACAGAGAAATATCAGTTTTACCTAAGTATAGCTAACAAACATTATAAATACGGTAATATAATCATATGGTTGTAGAATAGGAAAGTGGCTTACAAATACATTATAAATTGTATCATCATTGGGTTATATATAATGATATTGGCTGACAACTTAATTATACATGTATGATCACAGAGCTATATCATACAAGAGGCCCAGAGGGCCTGTATCGCTCACCTGTTTATCTAAGCAATTATGGAAAAATATTCTCCAAATGAAGGGAATATGTAGCATATCTGTATTAGATTTTTCATGCCCAGCAATTTTATGCATGGTTATGGGGTAGGGATCTCAGCTGTTTCCAAGCTGTGACTCAGAAACTAGGTCCCTAGGGTTGTGACCAGATCCCAGGATCAATTCTAATATCATGACTGCATTCGTCTCTTTATGCCCAACAATTGTATATATGAATACATGAATACTTTTGATCAAATATGATTGATATCCAGTGCATAGTTCTACAGAAGAAGTTGTTTGTAGCAAGATAGCCGAATTGTCCCCTGTTGGCCCCGCCCCTCAGCCCCCTGGGGAGTCAGCCCCACCAGTTCTACAATTTTGAATCCCTGCCTCCCATGAATACTTCTGATCAAATATGATTGATATCCAGTGCATAGTTCTACAGAAGTTGTTTGCAACAATATAGCCAAATTGTCCCCTGTTGGCTCCGCCCCTCAGCCCCCTGGGGGGTCAGCCCCACCAGTTCTACAATTTTGAATCCCTGCATCCCATGAATACTTTTGATCAAATATGACTGATATCCAGTGCATAGTTCTACAGAAGTTGTTTGTAGCAATATGGCCAAATTGTCCCCTTTTGGCCCCGCCCCTCAGCACCCTGGGGGTCAGCCCAACCATTTGTACAATTTTGAATCCCCACCACCTAGGGATGCTTCCAGTGAAATTTAGTTAAATTCAAATCAGTGGTTAGGAAGAAGAAGCCGTTTAAAGCAATTGATGACGTACAGACGACAGACGCCATGGTATGGCATAAGCTCACCTTGGTCCTTCGGACCAGGTGAGCTAATAATATGAAAGCTTACAAGAACATTATTTGTATGACCCTAGATATAGTGTTATATAATTTCTACTCAACCAATACAATATGTAACATTCAGAACTGTTGGAAGCATCAGAATGAAATCAAACATGCATACAACCTTTATGAAAATAGGGGCAACACTTTTAGGGAACAGGCTGATCGAGACAGGCCAGGAAGGGATAGGCTCATTGAAATAGCAAGGGACGATTATTTTGAGGGACACTTTGTTAGCCTGCCATTAGTCAAGAACATTCCTGTAGGTTAATAGATCACAACTCATTATCAGATAGCTTGACACACAGATAAGGAACACACTAAATAACAGATACATAATAGCTAATCCATAAATTACACTTGAATATAACCATTATATATGAAAGTGTCAGATTTGAGGCAATGTTTTTGGTTCTATGTCTCGACTAGGAAGAATTGTAAAACAGAACTGATAAACATCTTACACATACTTGTACAGAGACTTACTTGGAAAAAAAAAAGTTGTTTTGTCTTAGAAATTTCAGTGCAAATAAATATTCGAGAATTTTTTGTAGGGATTTTAAAAGAATTCCAATCAAGGACATTTAGCATTTGAAAATTTCCTTAAATAAATCCCAAGTAACACTTAAAAAAACTGTAAAGCAAACTTCTGCCAGAAAAGAGTGGTTCACACCTTGAAATGTTGGTAGAGATCTCCAATACCATACAGCAAAGACTTTTTTTGATCTCAAAATTAATGACGAGCCCTTTTTCTAGTACCTGATGCATCCCACATACATATAGGATTTGATTGCAGTACTAGGTGATAACTTAGTGACTGCATTTACATTCCTTATATGTTCTATATCAGGCATATACCAGTACAACACTCATACACATCTCTAGTCTACCAAACAAAATAAAAATAATCAAGACATCTTACGTCACTTTTGTTTTATTCATGGCATTTTATTTATAACATTCATAGCAATAGCATGCCAGTTTTATAATTAAAAAAATAATAATTAAAAAAAAAAAACTTACCATAAAACTTATGCCCATGCAATGGTGCAATACAGATAAAAACCCAAATAAATAACAGAAAATATCAGGAAAATTTAAATGAAAGGTAAATCATGTTGCCCATGCATCGATGCATACCTACAAAATGTATGTGGCCAATATTTAAACAACACGGGATGAGAGGGAGGAGGCCATGCCCTCCCTGGAGGTTCCTGTGAGGTGGTCAGTGACACTACACACGTTGTTAGTGGTCCAAGCAGCACAGGGGTGGCAGAGGGGCAAGGAGGAGGAGGCCAGGGCGGCCCCACACAGACAAGGGGCTTACCAAACAGAGCTTTGGCAGCAGAAAAGGGCCATTCACAAACATTATAAAAGAAAATAAATTTGGATTGTTAAGTAGGAACCTCTTGTGAAATGTTATTTTGTTATGTTGGTTAGAAGTGATACAGCATGAAATGATTAAATTAGATATGCATATGTTGCACACAACATTTCACAGGAAATTTTACTCAGCAAAGATACTAAATGAAATAAAACATCTGCAAAATTTTGCAACTGAAACTTAAAGAATAAGGGCCAATAAAGAAGAATGAATGTAGAATTAGCAATAACAAGCTGTAACTTTAAACAGTATAAGAGTGAACTAATTGTTAGGTTTGGTCTGACCTTGCCCAAGGGAACGCCTCTGGTAATCAGTTACCCTGCTGCCACCTCCGATAGGGTTAGTTATGCCACCAGTGGATAGGGGGCGCTTGTTGTACTGCATGTGGCCATCCCATAATGCCCGCACTTTGCTGAGGTACTCAGAAGGCCCCTTATTACTGTTCCCATCACCCAAAGAATGTAAAGCGAACACAGTGCTGTACACATCCGAGTGAACACTGCCTCCCGACTTTGGGGTCGGGGGAGTGGAGGAGCGACTAGAATTACTGTCGGAGCGTGGCGATGACTTGGCTATATCCTGTGGGTTAAATCGTAATGCTGGTGGGTTAGTATACAAACGAACAGAGGAGAAGCTACTCTGTGGTGGCAGTGCACCCACTTGTCTACGACCACTAGCATACACGGTCTGATAACCTTCACCTTGACACATCATGTCGTTGCTATGAACAATGTCATCTTCCGTACTTGAAACCGAGTGAAATGAGGGGGAGGTACTCTCAGCTATCACCTCATTACTGCCCCCACTGGACAGGCAGCCTTGGGAGGAAGTGTCAGAGCCCCGGGAGGAGATCCCCCCTGAGGCGGTCATGTATGCAGTGTCACAGCCCCTCCCCCCGGAGGACTGTGAGGGTGTGTTCGACCGCTGGGGCACAGTAACAGGCTCAGTGCTTGTCTCTTCTGAATTCTTCTGTTTTCTGGGAGGAGCTGTTCCCCTTGTAGTTTGTTGAAAATCTATAGCTGTTCAAAAGGTGACAAAGAATAAGTGGTGTAAAAATGCTGGCACTAACATGGACATATTGGTTGTGTTAGGTTACAAGGGCTTTAAGTGTCGCTTTTATACTTGTAACAGTTGAATTAAGTCAGCATGTCAATATTTTAGTCACTTATTGGGGTGTTTACATGCAGCAAATTCTCCATTACAGACATGGGTGACTGCATGTGCACTACTTGGTGTTAATATTGCGAGCGTTACAAGTTTAATGGATGACGATGATCATGCCCGATACCAAACATGTATAGCACCAAAGGTGGGGACTCACAGAACACAAGATCAACAACAACAAGTTAAAGGACCGTTCACCACACACAGCTCCTTATGGCTGCTATAATATACTCTATATACAACACTTGTGAGATCAAGCTACAATCAGTAATGTACATCTTTGGCTCTGTTGTAGTGAACAGAAACTGGTTTCATGTGATAACTTATCCACTTTTCAGTGAAAAAAACATCTCAAAATCTAACAGCTATTATCAATAAACTGACAGGTTTTTAATGGCCCTCATGTGTGAACCGTTTCAAAGAACAGGTTTGTGAGGACACAATTTGATCTCTTCATATGGTTATACTGATTAAGTTTGGTAGACTATAAGCTCCTCATGTGATAATACATCTGTGGGGACACAAGCTCCCCATGTTTACTGATTAAGTTATGAGGATGCCACCTACTGATATGATACTCAAAAGAATTCTAAGAATGCAAGTTTTTCATGTGATACTTATGCTTAATATAAATGTAAACAAAGAGAAAATGAACATATTTAGGAATGTATGTAATAAAGTACCTGTATGCATTGTCACTATTGGTAAAAAAAAAAAAAGCCAGATACATACCAGGCTAGGTGTCACACTCAAATAAAAATCTACAGAAAACTAAACAAAATCAAAGCAATATCAAACAAATCAAATCAAAACAAGGAAAAATTACAGAGGGAGAGGAAAGGCTTGGGGAACTAAAGCTACTGGCTCAGGGAACTACAGCTACTGGTACTGTGTATGATCTTTGATAGTCGCTTATTCACCTCTCAGGACCAGACAACAAACTTATCTCTAATAGTCCTAGAATCGCCTCCAGACATCGAGCATCATTCTGAACTTCATCTAAATGTATGTGTTTGGCCTTGATTTTAGGGAACTATGTACTATACAAGTCATCCATGCCACTATAAAACTAGCATCCTCATCACTTAGGCAAGGAGGCAATGAGAAGGAGGGGTAGGATAGTTCGTGGATGTACGGGCATGGCAAGGGAGGCATGGATGCATGCTGATTGGTAATAATGAATTATAAATAATGATGGCTTTAAATATTTTATATTTAGCAAAATTTTCAGCATAATTGTTTTTAGTCACAGGTAAAAATAATGATGCTAGGATAGGCATGAAGGCATTTTTAAATAGGTTAAATAATGACATCATATAAAGCAATAAAATCAGAAACAGAATAACTTCAGTCCATGTTTCTTTGTTGATAAAATTTTAAAAAAATCATCAAAAACATTAAATTTGAATTATTAAAAAAAAAAAGGTTTTGGTTCACAAGTGAACCAACTACACAACATATCATATGACACTGCCAACAGATCGTTACATTTACTGACACTGACTGTCCAATTGTAGACAACAGAGCTGTTGTACTTATGTACCAATAGATCATTAAAGAAATACCCATTATCAAAATGTTGAAATTATGGGGTATCAAAACAAAAAAAGTCTTCAGCTTAAAGCCCTATGACTGTGTCTTCTCTATCTAACAAATGACACAGATAGGTTATTTCTAATGTATATGATAATTCAAAAGTTATGAAATGAAGTATAAACAATCTTTTATGACATTCTCGGAGTGATGGGACAAAGTCTGGCTTCTGTTTCAATAAACATTTTCTTGGCTTAACTGTGTAATAGTACATACTAGTTATACCTGTACAGTAATACCTGCTGCTTAATATTGAATTTGTTCATACCTGAAGGTGATCCATGTCAATAAGCTCTAGAAAATACATTTATATCAATTTGCAAATAATAAAATCATACAGAATCAAAATGATATATCACATAAAAAAAATAAACAGAATAAAGCACTATTTACAAATTAATATTCACTTTTCATAAAGAGAAAAGCATTGAAAAGATAACATAAAATTAGGTCAGGAAGAAAGAGTGACCTTGACCTACCTTCAGGGAAAAACCAGCTGGCATGAGAAATGATGGACTCTATCAGGTTACTGATGGTCCCACTGGTCAGCATGTTGGGCCTGAAACATGACAGCATAATGATTTACATTAGTAAACAAGTCAGTCTTAAGATTGGGCCTGAAATATGACAGCATAATGATTAACATTAGTAAACATGACATCTCTCTCAGGCCTTAAGAGGTTGGCTCCTACTCACCATTGTTCTATCAAACCTTAAAAGATTGGATCGTACTCACCAATTTTCTTTCAAACTTTAGAAGTTGGTTCCTTCTGACCAATTCTCTCTTAAACCCCAAGTGGTAAGGTCGTACTAACCCATTATCTCCCTCGGACCATAACAGGTTCGGTCCTATCACAACATGAGATCATAATGATTAACATTAGTAAACATGACTGTCTTAAGATTGGGCCTGAAATATGACAGCATAATGATTAACATTAGTAAACATGACATCTCTCTCAGACCTTAAGAGGTTGGCTCCTACTCACCATTGTTCTATCAAACCTTAAAAGATTGGACCGTACTCACCAATTTTCTTTCAAACTTTAGAAGTTGGGTCCTACTGACCAATTCTCTCTTAAACCCCAAGTGTAAGGTCGTACTCACCCATTATCTCCCTCGGACCATAACAGGTTCGGTCCTATCACAACATGAGATCATAATGATTGACATTAGTAAACATGACAGTCTTCGGATTGGGCCTGAAACATGCCAGCATAATGATTTACAATAGTAAACATGACAGTCTGAAGATTGGGCCTGAAACATGGGATCATAATGATTTACATTAATAAACATGACAGTCTTAAGCTTGGGCCTGAAACATGAAAGAATAATGATTTACATTAGTAACCATGACATCTCTCTCAGACCTTAAGAGGATGGCTCCTACTCACCATTGTTCTATCAAACCTTAAAAGATTGGACCGTACTCACCAATTTTCTTTCAAACTTTAGAAGTTGGTTCCTTCTGACCAATTCTCTCTTAAACCCCAAGTGGTAAGGTCGTACTCCCCCATTATCTCCCTCGGACCATAACAGGTTCGGTCCTATCACAACATGAGATCATAATGATTGACATTAGTAAACATGACAGTCTTCGGATTGGGCCTGAAACATGGGATCATAATGATTTACATTAGTATACATGACAGTCTTAAGATTTGGCCTGAAACATGAGATACTAATGATTTACATTAGTAAACCTGACAGTCTTAAGATTGGCCCTGAAACATGAGATCATTTGTAGCAATATGGCCAAATTGTCCCCTTTTGGCCCCGCCCCTCAGCACCCTGGGGGTCAGCCCAACCATTTGTACAATTTTGAATCCCTGCCTCCCATGAATTTAAGATTGGGCCTACAACATGACAGCATACTGATTTACATTGGTAAACATTACAGTCTTAAGATTGGGCCTGAAATATGACAGCATAATGATTTACATTGGTAAACATGACAGTCTTAAGATTAGGCCTGAAACATGAGATCCTAATGATTTACATTAGTATACATGACAGTCTTAAGATTGTGCCTGAAACAGGACAGCATAATAATTTACATTAGTAAACAAGTCAGTCTTAAGATTGGGCCTGACACATGACAGCATAATGATTTACATTGGTAAACATTACAGTCTTAAGATTGGGGCTGAAACATGAGATCATTTGTAGCAATATGGCCAAATTGTCCCCTTTTGGCCCCGCCCCTCAGCACCCTGGGGGTCAGCCCAACCATTTGTACAATTTTGAATCCCTGCCTCCCATGAATGCATAATGATTTACATTGGTAAACATGACAGTCTTATGATTGGGCCTGAAACATGCCAGCATAATGATTTACAATAGTAAACATGACAGTCTGAAGATTGGGCCTGAAACACCAGATCATAATGATTTACATTAGTAAACATGACATCTCTCTCAGACCTTAAGAGGTTGGCTCCTACTCACCATTGTTCTCTCAAACCTTAAAAGATTGGATCGTACTCACCAATTTTCTTTCAAACTTTAGAAGTTGGGTCCTTCTGACCAATTCTCTCTTAAACCCCAAGTGGTAAGGTCGTACTCACCCATTATCTCCCTCGGACCATAACAGGTTCGGTCCTATCACAATTGCTATGTTACTTGATGTCATCTTGTTCAAATCACTCTTTGAAGCTAAAAGGGCCAGAAACTTTATAAGATACCTACAACAGAAGATAATAAATCAATGACTTAATGTATCAGCACATTGTCATATGCTCACATATTAGATCACATGCTTTATGAACAAATCTATACACTCCCTAGTTGACAGTTACATCAATCCTTCTACCTGTTGCTGAAATAGCCTTCCGATCCACCTATCATGTCATATGACACATCACATATTCAGTTTGATTACCGGTATGTTTTGCTAAGAACCCAGTACAATCTATGCCCACATTACTTTCAAGCTACGACATACCAAGAGTTAACCCTTGTTGTACTTTTATATGTTATATTTTTTCACCTGCAAACAGATCGCATATTCAAAACACTATTGATAGTAAAGAAAACAAAGTTTATTAAGTGAGCAGCCATTCAAAGTGCTATGTATATGATTAGGGGTATTTATGAAGTAGTTGTCTAGTTATGTCTAGGAAATGTTTGTAAACAATCACATGCCCGACCTCCCACTTTGATGGAAATAGAGCTAAGTGTTAAGTCTAACTCAAGTCAAGAAGCAAAAATCATAGGTCACAGTGACCTAAATCTGATATATTGGTATAGTGCTCCTCAAGATTATCTACATTAAAATACTGACGAATGTTGGACTACTAGTATTAGATTAATATCTATTTAACTTCTGCATCAGTCTGTGTTCTGAAAACAGTTGGCAATTCAAGGACAATGTAAGTATAGCTGTGCAACATTTTATTACATTCATTTAATAGAAACAAATTTTACTTAAGGTTTACCCTACCAGTAGAACATAATGAAAAAATCAAACCTAAAATTATTGTAGTTGTGTGCAGGAAGGTTATGTATGGAAGTCCACAAAGCCTGCAGTCTGTGGTCCTGGGGCCTGTAAATACAGAAATCAAACGTAGAGCACAGACGTCACATAAACCAGAGGTCAAATGTGGGTCACAGGTACAGAGGTCACATAAACCAGATATCAAATGTAGGTCACAGGTATACAGGTCACATAAACCAGAGGTCAAATGTGGGTCACAGGTACAGAGGTCACATAAACCAGAGATCAAATGTAGGTCACAGGTATACAGGTCACATATGCAAGAGGTCAAATGTAGGTCACAGGTACAGAGGTCACTTGAACCAGAGGTCAAATGTAGGTCACATGAAGGGTGCAAATTGTGTCATTTCAAACAGGTGGCGGTTATAACAACAGAATCTAAAACCGTTTGATGTTTCATTTTATCATCATATTACTGATTGCTGTTATAGTGATGTTATTAGGTAGGTTTTATATATATAAACAAAAGTACCGCGGGGCGGAACAATATACGCCCGTCGAATGCCATATAGTGTTATATACTTTCTTACATTGAAATAAGATCTGCATCATTCTAAGAGTGGTTAGCGTACATGCTATAAACAAGAGGCCCAGAGGGCCTGTATCGCTCACCTGGCTACCTAAGCAATCATGGCAAAATATTCTCCAAATGAGATCAAGGGAATATGCCAGACCCCAAGGCCAATCCTTGTAGCATAGCTATATTAGATTTTTCATGCCCAGCAGTTGTATATATAGTTTTGGGGTGGGGATCTCAAACGTTTCAAAGTTATGACCCAGGGGTTAAGTCTCCAAGGGTGTGGCTAGACCCTAGGGCCATCCTGGAAGCAAATGTGCATTCCTCTCTTTATACTCAGCAATTGTGTATATGGTTATATGGTGAGGATCTCAACCATTTCCATGTAATATTTTTTTTTTGGCCCCACCCCTTAGCTCGGGGGGTCAGCCCCACCATTTGTACAATTTTGAATCCCTGCCTCCCATGAATGCTTCCGACCAAATATGATCAATATCCATGGTATAGTTCTACGGAAGAAGTCGTTTATAGCAATATAGACAAATTGCCCCCTTTTGGCCCAGCCCTCAGCCCCACCATTTGAACAATTTTGATTCCCCACCACCTAGGGATGCTTCCAGTCAAATTTAGTTAAATTCCAATCAGTGGTTAAGAAGAAGAAGTCGTTTAAAGAAATTGTTGACGGACGGACGACAGATGCCACGGTATGGCATAGCTCACTTTGGTTCTTCGGACCCAGTGAGCTAAAAATGAAGGAGAAAATCTCCGGACAAAAAAACAAATACTGAAATGAACAAAGGGCAATAACCTTTGCAAAAATCATTGAATCAAAATTCCTTTATGGGAGACACAACTTCATATCATGATGATAATGTATACCAAGTTTCAAAGAGATCCGTTGAAAAATGTAGGAGGAAATTGCCGGACAAACAAAAGTTTACGCCGGCCGGCCGGACAAACCCATACCATAATACTCCCGTCAAATTTGACGGGCGTATAAAAAGTGAATGTGAAGATTATAAATTTATACCAGGTGTAAACAATCTTAGTCCTAATCATAAGTGTCCTTACAATCAACAAATCTGGCACAATATTGCTGGCAATGTTAGAGTGGACATTAAGGAATCAATTGTGACATGTGAAAGCGACTTCTGAACTGGACAGTGTGTACACTTACAGCTGTGCTGCTTGTAGGAATTCCTGGTACAGCTGGTAAGTCAGTAGAGGTTCAGCCATCTCCCTAAGGAACTGTTTCAATACACCTAAATATACAACCATACATCTAAATATACAACCATACTCCTAAATATACAACCATACATCTAAATATACAACCATACACCTAAATATACAACCATACTCCTAAATATACAACCATACACCTAAATATACAACCATACACCTAAATATACAACCATACATCTAAATATACAACCATACACCTAAATATACAACCATACATCTAAATATTCAACCATACACCTAAATATACAACCAGACATCTCAATATACAACCATACTACTAAATATACAACCATACACCTAAATATACAACCATACATCTAAATAGTCAACCATACACCTAAATATACAACCAGACATCTCAATATACAACCATACTACTAAATATACAACCATACACCTAAATATACAACCATACTCCTAAATATACAACAGACATCTAAATATACAACCATACATCTAAAAATACAACCATACACCTAAACATACAACCATACACCTGAACATACAACCATACTCCTAAATATACAAACATACATCTAAATATACAACCATACATCTAAATATACAACCATACACCTAAATATACAACCATACACCTAAATATACAACCATACACCTAAATATACAACCATACACCTAAATATACAACCATACACCTAAATATACAACCATACACCTAAATATACAACCATACACCTAAATATACAACCATACACCTAAATATACAACCATACACCTAAATATACAACCATACACCTAAATATACAACCATACACCTAAATATACAACCATACACCTAAATATACAACCATACACCTAAATATACAACCATACACCTAAATATACAACCATACACCTAAATATACAACCATACACCTAAATATACAACCATACACCTAAATATACAACCATACACCTAAATATACAACCATACACCTAAATATACAACCATACACCTAAATATACAACCATACACCTAAATATACAACCATACACCTAAATATACAACCATACACCTAAATATACAACCATACACCTAAATATACAACCATACACCTAAATATACAACCATACACCTAAATATACAACCATACACCTAAATATACAACCATACACCTAAATATACAACCATACACCTAAATATACAACCATACACCTAAATATACAACCATACACCTAAATATACAACCATACACCTAAATATACAACCATACACCTAAATATACAACCATACACCTAAATATACAACCATACACCTAAATATACAACCATACACCTAAATATACAACCATACACCTAAATATACAACCATACACCTAAATATACAACCATACACCTAAATATACAACCATACACCTAAATATACAACCATACACCTAAATATACAACCATACACCTAAATATACAACCATACACCTAAATATACAACCATACACCTAAATATACAACCATACACCTAAATATACAACCATACACCTAAATATACAACCATACACCTAAATATACAACCATACACCTAAATATACAACCATACACCTAAATATACAACCATACACCTAAATATACAACCATACACCTAAATATACAACCATACACCTAAATATACAACCATACACCTAAATATACAACCATACACCTAAATATACAACCATACACCTAAATATACAACCATACACCTAAATATACAACCATACACCTAAATATACAACCATACACCTAAATATACAACCATACACCTAAATATACAACCATACACCTAAATATACAACCATACACCTAAATATACAACCATACACCTAAATATACAACCATACACCTAAATATACAACCATACACCTAAATATACAACCATACACCTAAATATACAACCATACACCTAAATATACAACCATACACCTAAATATACAACCATACACCTAAATATACAACCATACACCTAAATATACAACCATACACCTAAATATACAACCATACACCTAAATATACAACCATACACCTAAATATACAACCATACACCTAAATATACAACCATACACCTAAATATACAACCATACACCTAAATATACAACCATACACCTAAATATACAACCATACACCTAAATATACAACCATACACCTAAATATACAACCATACACCTAAACAAACAACCATACATCTAAATATACAACCATACACCTAAATATACAACCATACATCTAAATATACAACCATACACCTAAATATACAACCATACACCTAAACACACAACCATTGAACTACTTCAGTACATCTAAACATACAACCACTTATCTGCTCAATACACAATCATTTCAATGACAATGAAAGAGCAAGAAATGTCTGCAGGCAAACATGATGGGTTGATCTCATAAAAAACTCACAGTATTAAGATTTGGAAGTTATTTTACCAAATTTTCTCTATCAATCTCCTACCTGCTACAGAGTGAGGGTCCATACTGTAATCCTCCATATCGATCACACCAGCATCAAAAGATTTCTGAAACAACAAAAATTCTTTTAATTTATATAAGCTTACTTAACACTGAATAAATAGAATATCTTGTGTTATATAATTGTGTGTTGAATTTCCTCTCAGACATGTTTACCTTCAGTGAGTTTGTTATCAATAAAGTTTGTTTCCAATGACACTCTAAATTTCAGAAAGTAAGACTAGCATACTTTATAGTGCACATAGATGATCTGGACAAGGTTGATCTCCAGAGCACACCAAGCTCACATAGAGGATCTTGACAAGGTTCATCTCCAGTGCACATAGAGGATCTTGACGAGGTTAATCTCCAGTGCACATAGAGGATCTGGACAAGGTTGATCTCCAGAGCACACCAAGCTCACAAAGAGGATCTTGACAAGGTTTATCTCCAGAGCACACCAAGCTCACATAGAGGATCTGGACAAGGTTGATCTCCAGAGCACACCAAGCTCACATAGAGGATCTGGACAAGGTTTATCTCCAGAGCACACCAAGCTCAGTCGGTTACAGCATCTATATTGAGTTCAGAGGTTCTGGGTTCACGGTCCATTTTACTTTCCTGTTCTATTATAAGTAGTGCTTGTGACTAGTCTTGTTACAAATGATGTTTTCCATTGTAAAAGGGGACACTAGGCATGAACCCGAGCAAAGGAAGAAAGATTGTAACAAATCTGGACTGGCTTATTCAAGCATGACAAGATCAGTCTTGAACAGATTCAATCACCCAATACAAGGTAACAGACCTACACTGGATTGAACACCTGTGACAAGATCATTCATTTTCTTACAGAATCCATCTAGAGTTTAATGATTCTGGGTTTAACATCAGCCTGCCTCATTGTGTTTTTCATGCTTGTTACTCAAATTCATGTTGTCTTGGGCCTAGTATCTTGGCCAAATTAAAAAGAAAGCATACTCATTATTCAATTAGGAAATAATTCCTTTCATTAGTATATTGGAATGTAATACTTACTTTTAATTTCTTCACTCGAGAAGCCATTCCTGCTATTCTAAATAATCCCTGAAATGAAACAATAAAATATATTATACAATGAACATGAGGGGAGGACAAGTTTCACTTTAACTTATTTCTTTTATGCGTCACAAACTCAATTAATACTAACTTGTGCATCATTTATTCATTACACCTTATATCCCTCGTTGGAGTATCAACACCACAACATACCTCTTCATCAAGGCCTGTTTCTAACAGTGTGAGCACACAGGCCTCTATAGGTAGGGCGATATCTCGTCCCGTTACTCGTAAATGCTCGTCCAATGTCGTCCCAAACACAGGCTTGTGTGGATTACATTCTGAAGGAGAGAAAGGTGCTGTCAATAATTAATTCAAAATTACAGTAACTTTATAATAATGCAGGATTTATAACACATACTACAGACTTTTAAATGAATACAACATGACTGTTATAAATCCTACTCAAATTATAGGTTATTTTGTGTAATGTAATTAAATGTAACTCTAAGACTTACATTAACAAGAGGCTCGGAGGGCCTGTATCGCTCACCTGGATACCAAAGCAATCATGGCAAAATATTCTCCGAATGAGATCAAGGGAATATGCCAGACCCCAAGGCCAATCCTTGTAGCATATCTGTATTAGATTTTTCATGCCCAGCAATTTTATGTATGGTTATGGGGTGGGGATCTCAACTGTTTCCAAGCTTTGACTCAGAAACTAGGTCCCTTGGGTTGTGGCCAGACCCCAGGATCAATTCTAATATCGTGACTGCATTTGTCTCTTTTTGCCCAGCATTTGTGTATATAGTTTTGGGGTGGGGATCTCAACCGTTTCAAAGTTATGACCCAGGGGTTAAGTCTGCAAGGGTGGGGCAGACCCTGGAGTCAATTCTAATATCATGACTGCATTCGTCTTTTTATGCCCAACAATTGTATATATAGTTTTGGGGTGGGGATCTAAACCATTCTGAAGTTATGACCCAGGGGTTAAGTCTCCAAGGGTAGGGCAGTCCCCAAGGCCATCCTGGAAGCATATGTGCAATCATCTCTTTATACTCAGCAATTGTATATACCATTATAGGGTGGGGCTCTCAACTGTTTCCAAGCTGTGACTAACAAACTAGGTCCCTAGGGGTACGGTCAGACCCCCGGGTCTATTTTGATATCATGACTGCATTCTTCTTTTTATGCCCAGCATTTGTATATATAGTTTTGGGGTGGGGATCTCAACAGTTTTAAAGTTATGACCCAGGGACTATGTCTCCAAGGGTGAGGCCAGACCCTATAGCCATCCTGGAAGCAAATGTGCATTCTTCTCTTTATACTTAGCAATTGTGTACCATGGTTACCTGTTATATGGTGGGGATCTCAACCATTTCCAAGTAATACACTTTTTTTGGCCCCACCCCTTAGCCCGGGGGGTCAGCCCCACCATTTGCACAATATTGAATCCCTGCCTCCCATGAATGCTTCTGACCAAATATGATCAATATCCATGGCATAGTTCTACAGAAGAAGTCGTTTTTAGCAATATAGCCAAATTGCCCCCTTTTTGGCCCCGCGCCCTCAGCCCCACCATTTGTAGAATTTTAAATCCCCACCACCTAGGAATGCTTCCAGTCAATATGATTGATATCCACTTCTTAGTTCCAGAGAAGAAGTTGCTTAAAGCAATATTGCCAAATTGACCCCTTTTTGCCCCGCCTCTCAGCCCCCTGGGGGGTCAGCTCCACCATTTGTA
Source organism: Mizuhopecten yessoensis (assembly GCF_002113885.1). NCBI lineage: Eukaryota > Metazoa > Mollusca > Bivalvia > Pectinida > Pectinidae > Mizuhopecten > Mizuhopecten yessoensis. The sequence goes on from NW_018405039.1 coordinate 570,497, forward strand.
CAATTTTGAATCCCTGACACCTAGGGATGCTTCCAGTCAAATATGGTTGATATCAATTTCTTAGTTCCAGAGCAAAAGTCGCTTAAAGCAATATTGCCAAATTGACCCCTTTTTGCCCCGCCCCTCAGCCCCCTGGGGGTTAGCCCAACCATTTGTACAGTTTTGAATCCCCACCACCTAGGGATGCTTCCAGTCAAATTTAGTTGAACTCCAATCAGTGGTTAAGAAGAAGAAGTCGCTTAAAGAAATTGTTGACGTACGTATGGACGGAACGACAGACGACGGATGCAACGGTATGGTATAAGCTCACCTTGGACTTCGGACCAGGTGAGCTAATAAACCAAGCATTAAACATTGACCATGAGACGTACCTAGTGCTTCCTTCATCTTGGGTAACATCTTCTTGACGATCTCCAGTGCCCTTCTATGGTACTCTGCCTGGACCTCCATTAACTAAACAAACACAAGCGTACAACATAGAAGGCAGACAGGACTTTCCCCTAGCTATCCTTCACAAACCTGTTTGCTGTTTCAGTAACAGGGGATTTCTCTGTCAAACCTTAGGGCATGACAACTGGCATGTAAGGAAGCATTTTATTGTAATCATAATATACACTTGTAAATAAATTAACTTTATCTAAATCTGTTTTTAAGAAATCAAGATTGACACAATTTTATTTAACAATATATATAACAAATGAAGGCTGGTTTTATATGTTGTATATTGATAAACAAATGGAAAACACTTGTGGCAGGTCATACATGAGTAAGAGGATGGGAGATTAATATAATTTTTCCCACCTTAGAGGTCAGGCAGAAAAAAACACAACCCAATCCTTTAATATTTTCAAATATATACCTTTTGAATTAAAACATAAACCCAACTGCTGACATAAGATGATGTGATTTAGACTATGGAGATTTATCTCACAGTGTTGACTTACCACTACCAGTTTTTGACTGTGCTCTGCTTCTTTTGAAATGAAGTTATACATTTCTGTAGCCAGATTGTCCTGTGAAAAAACAAACGTATATTTTTAATCAAAAATATTATTATAGAAATAACGTTTAACAGTTTTTGAGAGTATGAACCCCTATATAATGCAGAATTGACTTTCTCTGTTGACTAGTTGTTTTCTAGGTCAGGATTTTTTAAAAGATGAACTTTATTCTAACAGGTGTACATACTCTGGCTTGGCCCATCCTTGTCACAGTGTCCTCATACTCCTCCCTGATTGTGTCAGCTTTGGCAGAAGCAGATGCCATATTTGTTCCGTGGACTTGAGTTGATTTCAAAGCTGTGTTCCATCTGGAAATATTTGAACTTATAACTAGAAACCTGTTTTTGTAAACAAAAACATATATCTCCCCTCATTAGCCAATATTTGGTATAATAAATTAACAAAGGGCCATATCTCTTTATATAGTGGGGCAAGAGACCCGAATTTTGAATGCGACACTCGTACTTCCCAAAATACATAACTATGTAGGTGAAATGACATGAAAGTTATGCCGTGGACAAACTTTGGTATTAAAAAAACAAAGGGCCAGAACTTAAACAAAGGGCCTTAACTCTATATATAGTGGGGCAAGAGACCCGATTTCAGTGCGACAGATTCCGCCTTCCTAAGATAAGGGCAATAACTCTGTATATAGTGGGGCACAAGACCTTATTCCAGTGCACTGCTCACCTTCTGTGGGTGATGCAGGTATACTTCAAGTTTGATCAAGATATCTTTAACGGTTTAGAAGTTATGCCGTGGACAAACTTTGATACAAAAATTAAACAAAAGGCCATAACTCTGTATATAGTGGGGCACAAAACCTGATTTCAGTGCGAGAGATTGCAAATTCCCAAGATACATAAATATGGTAAGTTTGGTCAACATAGGTGAAATAACATGGAATGAATATCGGTATCAAAAATAAACAAAGGGCCATAACTCTGTAATTAGTGGGCACGAGACCTAATTCCAGTGCACTGCACACCTTCTGTGGGTGATGCAGGTTTGCTTCAGGTTTGATCAAGATATCTTTAAAGGTTTAAAAGTTATGGCCCGGACAAGTTGCAATTAGAAGAACCAGAAGAAGAAGAACCAGTACTAATACAATGTGTCTCCCTTCATTCAAAGGGGAGACATAACAAGACATAACTAAAACATTGCTGACATATACATTATTATACAACAGTGGATTCACCACCCTATCCAACTGGAATAAGCCATTCAAAGGTGCTTTAGGATACATAGATATGCAATACATAAAATCAATTAATGTTATTAATCAAATGTAATATGGATTTTGCTGGAACTGTTTCTTTTTTCCATAATGTAACCTCACAATGAATGTAACAGCACAAACACTGAAGCACCCACCCAGGGCCATTTTATACTTCACCTGGGTTATTGTATAGGCAGAAGGAAACAACATCAGAGAATGAACCCTGAATGTGTACATGGAAGGCTGGAATGGTAACCACTTGGCCAAATCTGCTCAATTATACTTACTTACTGATAAAATACAATGTCTAATAATGAGGTTTTACTGTCTCATTTATACATTGTAACATTACAATATCTCACAATTGACTTGCTTTTACATTAGAACATCTCACAATGATTTCTTCTTTGGAATGTACAAGAAAGATACATATATAAGTTACGCTAGAAAAGAGATAAGCTCAAGAAATACCATTTTTAATCAAGTGAAACTACAATAGTGTTGAAGTTTGCTAGGTTTTAGTAAACAATTCTTCTATTTCATCAACTGTACACACATAGTCAACATACCTGCTCCTAGCAGAATCCATGTCAAGTGTCAATTTGCTCAGCTGTTTTTTGCACTTAACAATACCAGGTAGATCATTCTGAAAAAATAAAATGTACCTGAACAGCATTAACAGGAAATATAAGGTGTAAGGCAGAAGAATTGCCAACTTCATGTGAAACCTGATTTTATATAATTCATTCCCCCTAGAGTGATCATCTATTTTGATTACGTTTAAGCAAAACATTCCACATAAAATATGTTTCAGCACGGCTGGTAACAAGGTATTGCAGTTATGGGAATGGTTGGCAATGGGTTGGGCCGAAAAGGGGCAGTTATGACACACTCAGGTTATAGGTTTTTGTTTAGTCACTTCTAAAGCCAAGCATCCTCTGTGGTGGAACTAGATAGTATGGTAGACACTAGACGGGACTGGCTGGATTAAGGCATTGCTGGATAGGGCTATGTTGTCAACAATAGGCCACACCTGGTGATTTGTTACCGTATGCCATTTGTGACCAACTACTTTTCAGTCTTCAGTAATTCTCCTTCTCCTAAGAAACTGTAAATTGCTTCCAATTTCAGATGTTATTAACACTGACAGGGATATGGTGAATATATGTTGGGGCTAAATAGGACTGGCTGGATTGAGGCTTTGCTGGACAGTGACAGGATGTTAGGGGCTAGTCAAGGCTAAACAGGGTTGGTCAAACTTGGTTAAAGATACAAAAAGTACAGTGATGGCTGGCAGAGGTTGATTAGGACTAGTTCAGGCTGGACACAAGATTGGTGCAAAATACAATGTTAGGGGCTAGATGTGAGTGAAAAGTATTGGTAGCAGCTAGATGGGGCTGGGCTTTGTTCAATATACTTGCAATATGGTAAGGACTATCTAAGGCTGGTTGGGTATGGTAAGGACTATCTAAGGCTGGTTGGGTATGATAAGGACTATATAAGTTCAGTGATTACTTTCTTAATAAAATCATCTCAGTCAGAAACAAGAGGCCCATGGGCCTAAACGGTCACCTGAGTCTACAGTATTTATTTTTGTTGTTGAAATATGTACCAATTTGAGTAAAAAATAGTATAATGTTAACTTAACTTTGTCAGGACCATGAGCTGATCATTCCTAGACCAATTTTAAGTGAGATCGGCCTATTAGAACTTAGTAGCAAAATAGC
>NW_018405039.1:576645-607465 GCF_002113885.1 Mizuhopecten yessoensis
GTGAACGCTATTGCCAAATCCTGTTACTACCAGATCAGGAACATCGGCTGTATTCGGCAGTTTCTAACTGCAGATGCATGCAAGATTTTGGTGCATTCACTTGTTACCTCTCGGTTGGATTATGGTAACGCCCTGCTCTGTGGTATATCTGACAAACTAACTAGTCGTCTGCAGTGGGTCCAGAACACTGCATCACGGCTAGTTACTCGTACTCGAAAGAGAGAGCACATCACACCTGCGCTTTATTCGTTGCACTGGTTACCTGTACGATACAGGTCGCAGTACAAAATTCTGGTATACACAATCAAGGCACTGAATGGAACAGCTCCTCAGTACCTACAGGAGCTTGTTACCCTGTATCAGCCCTCAAGATCACTGCGGTCAGAGTCAGAATCTTTGTTGTGTGTTCCAAAATCTAGTACTGTGACCTACGGAAACAGATGCTTTGGTAGGGTTTCGGCTACATTGTGGAATAGCTTACCATCTGCCATTAGGAAGTCAAATACCCTGGCCAAGTTCAAGAGGGACATAAAAACTCACCTCTTCACCTCTGCATTTTAGAATCTTTGCAAAGACGTCGTGTAAATACCACCCTTTTATTTGTTCAATTATGTGCACATTGCTTGTTAAATGTATGAAAGTGATTGCAAGCCTTTGTTGTTTGTTTTCACAATTATAACCATTACTATTATCCATATGTTGTAAAGCGCCTTAGAGTAATTTTACAAATTATATAGGGCGCTATATAAATGTTGTATATTATTATTATTATTATTATAAGGCTGGTTGGGTATCGTAAGGACTATACAAGGCTGGTTGGGTATGGTAAGGACTATATAAGGCTGGGTGGGTATGGTAAGGACTAGGCTATATAAGGCTGGTTCGGTATGGTAAGGACTATATAAGGCTGGGTGGGTATGGGAAGGACTATATAAGGCTGGTTGGGTATGGGAAGGACTACATAAGGCTGGTTGGGTATGGTAAGGACTAACTAAGGCTGGTTGGTTATGGTAAGGAATATCTAAGGCTGGTTGGGGATGGTAAGGAATATCTAAGGCTGGTTGGGGATGGTAAGGAATATCTAAGGCTGGTTGGGTATGGGAAGGACTACATAAGGCTGGTTGGGTATAGTAAGGACTATATAAGGCTGGTTGGGTATGGGAAGGACTACATAAGGCTGGTTGGGTATGGGAAGGACTAGGCTATATAAGGCTGGTTCGGTATGGTAAGGACTATATAAGGCTGGGTGGGTATGGGAAGGACTATATAAGGCTGGTTGGGTATGGGAAGGACTAGGCTATATAAGGCTGGTTCGGTATGGTAAGGACTATATAAGGCTGGGTGGGTATGGGAAGGACTATATAAGGCTGGTTGGGTATGGGAAGGACTATATAAGGCTGGTTGGGGATGGTAAGGAATATCTAAGGCTGGTTGGGTATGGTAAGGACTAGGCTATATAAGGCTGGTTGGGTATGGTAAGGACTATCTAAGGCTGGTTGGGTATGGTAAGGAATATCTAAGGCTGGTTGGGTATGGTAAGGACTAGGCTATATAAGGCTGGTTGGGTATGGTAAGGACTATACAAGGCTGGTTGGGTATGGTAAGGATTATACAATGCTTGTTGGGTATGGTAAGGACTATATAAGGCTGGTTGGGTATGGTAAGGACTATATTAGGCTGGTTAGGTATGGTAAGGACTATCTAAGGCTGGTTGGGTATGGTAAGGACGATATAAGGCTGGTTTGGTAAGGTAAGGACTATATAAGGCTGGTTGGGTATGGTAAGGACTATATAAGACTGGTTGGGTATGGTAAGGACTATATAAGGCTGGGTGGGTATGGTAAGGACTATATAAGGCTGGTTGGGGATGGTAAGGACTATCTAAGGCTGGTTGGGGATGGTAAGGACTATATAAGGCTGGGTGGGGGTACATACGTATGAAGGACAAGCAGTCCTCGACTTACATCAAACATGTCCTGTAGTGGTCCCAACACCTTGGCCTCCACATCTATTTCATACTGAAGGGCATTAGACGCCAGATTATCTAAGGCTGGTTGGGTATGGTAAGGACTATTTAAGGCTGGTTGGGTATGGTAAGGACTACATACGGCTGGTTGGGTATGGTAAGGACTATATAAGGCTGGTTTGGTAAGGTAAGGACTATATAAGGCTGGTTGGGTATGGGAAGGACTATATAAGGCTGGTTGGGTATGGTAAGGGCTATATAAGGCTGGTTGGGGGTACATACGTATGAAGGACAAGCAGTCCTCGACTTTCATCAAACATGTCCTGTAGTGGTCCCAACACCTTGGCCTCCACATCTATTTCATACTGAAGGGCATTAGACGCCAGATTATCTAAGGCTGGTTGGGTATGGTAAGGACTATATAAGGCTGGGTGGGTATGGTAAGGACTATATAAGGCTGGTTGGGGGTACATACGTATGAAGGACAAGCAGTCCTCGACTTTCATCAAACATGTCCTGTAGTGGTCCCAACACCTTGGCCTCCACATCTATTTCATACTGAAGGGCATTAGACGCCAGATTATCTAAGGCTGGTTGGGTATGGTAAGGACTATCTAAGGCTGGCTGGGTATGGGAAGGACTATATAAGGCTGGTTGGGTATGGTAAGGAATATATAAGGCTGGTTGGGTATGGTAAGGACTACATAAGGCTGGTTGGGTATCGTAAGGACTATATAAGGCTGGTTGGGTATGGTAAAAACTATCTAAGGCTGGTTGGGTATGGTAAGGACTACTTAAGGCTGGTTGGGTATGGTAAGGACTACATACGGCTGGGTGGGTATGGGAAGGACTATATAAGGCTGGTTGGGTATGGTAAGGACTATACAAGGCTGGTTGGGTATGGTAAGGACTATATAAGGCTGGTTGGGGTTACATACGTATGAAGGACAAGCAGTCCTCGACTTACATCAAACATGTCCTGTAGTGGTCCCAACACCTTGGCCTCCACATCTATTTCATACTGAAGGGCATTAGACGCCAGATTACTCTCACACTCTCCACACATCTGGAACATGTTCCTAAATACAAACAGGGATTACATAGGTATGTGCACACCAAATCTTTACAATGTAAGAGTTATCACAAACTGTTTTTCAACATGTAAATCAGCAGTGAGAGTTTAAAACATCAGACATATTTTTGACAGCATTACCTGAAATAAACTCCCATCCCCCTCACCGCTGGTGAGCAATACCTCGCTAGGACAACTCAAAGTTCTACCAGGTAAAGTAGTTACTGGGAGACTACCAATAAAGCAATGAATAATCAAATACAATGGTATTGTTTCTGAATTGTTAATTGTGAACATTTTGCTACAATTATTCCGATTTGCCTATTTCACTTCTATTCTTGTCAGAAACAACATAATCTATGGTAGATATTATACTTGTCAGAATGACATAATCTATGGTAGATATTATACTTGTCAGAATGACATAATCTATGGTAGATATTATACTTGTCAGAATGACATAATCTATGGTAGATATTATACTTGTCAGAATGACATAATCTATGGTAGATATTATACTTGTCAGAATGACATAATCTATGGTAGATATTATACTTGTCAGAATGACATAATCTATGGTAGATATTATACTTGTCAGAATGACATAATCTATGGTAGATATTATACTTGTCAGAATGACATAATCTATGGTAGATATTATACTTGTCAGAATGACATAATCTATGGTAGATATTATACTTGTCAGAATGACATAATCTATGGTAGATATTATACTTGTCAGAATGACATAATCTATGGTAGATATTATACTTGTCAGAATGACATAATCTATGGTAGATATTATACTTGTCAGAATGACATAATCTATGGTAGATATTATACTTGTCAGAATGACATAATCTATGGTAGATATTATACTTGTCAGAATGACATAATCTATGGTAGATATTATACTTGTCAGAATGACATAATCTATGGTAGATATTATACTTGTCAGAATGACATAATCTATGGTAGATATTATACTTGTCAGAATGACATAATCTATGGTAGTTAACACTGTAAACTGGTGTGATCATTTACAACCAAATTGAACACTAACAGAAAGGACAAAACTATTGTAACAGTGTCATTATTTTAATGACAATGTATTGTTCATATTTGTCAGTTGTTTTTATCAATATTTAATAATAATAATAATATACAACATTTGATAGAGGGCCCTATCTAGCTAACCTAGGCCACTCTAAAGCACTTTACAGTACATAGATATACAAATTTTACAATAAATACAATTAGCATCAACATTAATCAATACAATTTTTGAGGAATTTACTAAGTGCAACTTGTATACGAGCACTTGTCATACTTATATATATGACAGTGCTCTGTTTTTGAAGAGGGTCTCTAAAGTGGTACAGTAAATGAAGAGGGTCTTCCGACCACAGAATAAAGACAATTACCAGGTGTTGATCATTATTTCGAAAAGAACCCTTGAAGCCAGGACCGGCTACACTATGGATTTTTGTCATATATTCTCTGCTTTATAAATAGTGACCTTGACCTTAGGAACTTATTTAACCCCTGATGCACTTCATGTATCTATGTAACAGTAAATCACTACCGGGTATGTCTAATTTCATAAATTTTAGACTTTTAAATTCTAAAACAATTTCCAGAAACAATATGTTGATGTATAGACAAAGACTGTGATCAAGAAAGGACACCTGCATCTCTGATGTGGGGGTCCTAATTAACAGAATTACTGATTATAAACTACTGTCAATCATTTTATTCATACAATATTACAGACATTTAGAAATTTTGTTAAATGTCATTTATATACATCATACATACCCCATGACTGACTCTTTTCCCAGCAAACTAGCATTTTCAATTAAACTATGTGCCAAATTTGTTTCCGGTAATTTTCTCTGAAACAAGAAGATAAACAATGTTAAAAATTCCTTGCCATCGGCTAATCCCAATTTAGAAAGCCATACTGCTGTAAAAGATCTCTATACATTTAGTGTTTCCTTACCAACGATGCTTTCTGAAATGACAGCAATGACGGTAGCCCGAGTTTCCTCTGGTCCTATCACCAGACTTAAGACATGTTGACATATAGATGTCTGGTGTGGGGCCACAGAGCGCACTGCTATATGAAACCACTTGGTATAGGGGAGTGACTAATCAACAAAAAGACGGGGTCCGGAAATCTTTTGAACAAGAATTATATATTCCATTTTCGCTCCGGATCAGTACTGTTTGTTGATTAGTCAACCCATGACCTACAAAATGGCATTCACTCAGGTGGGAAATTTTGACCGGAATTTAGCAGCTGTTGGTGATAAAAAGAGCTGATTTGGATCAATTAACAATCCATTTATCGATATATGTGAGGTATGTGTTGTGTCATAGTAGATTACTGTTGTCAGCACCTCATGATCATAACTCTCCGATACCAACAGTGTCGGATGAATTCCACATTTTCATATAGCAGTGCGCTCTGGCCCCACACCAGACATCTATATGTCAAAATGTCTAAGTCTGGTGTTAGGGCCAGAGGAAACTCAGGCTACAATGATGGAACATGACATTGAACATATATTTATGTTGTAGTTTATGATGTGGAGAACTCTGATGATTTGGAAGATGTTAGGGTAGCTTTGACTTTGAAATCATCAAAATACAACTACTCAATCGCATAATATGGCAAAATAAACAAGAGATCCGAGATGGATCTCAGTGCCTACCACCATACCATCTTCTTATTTTCTATGTAAGATAGATTTCTTTTTTTACTTGTTGGATTGAGTCATGTAACAGTGAATGAACCTTGTGAAACTTTTGGTCAAAACTTCATATATTGTATGACATTATTCTTTCAAATTGAGGTTGTTGTTTGACCTACTTACTTACACAGTACTTAATGTGTAACAAGGGAAACCTACATTTAAACCTTGAGGCATATCTGTCAAGAACATCTCGTGAAATAGCAGTAATAGAAGTTTGAGAAAGATCTGTCAAGTACTTGAGAAACAGCAATAATAAACTTGAACAGTCAAAATCTAAGATGGCTGCCATTTTCTTTTTCAGATCAGTCGTTAAGTGAAACATGCTCAACAACTGACTAATGGAAACCTACATATGAAAAAAGGTCCATCCAGTATTAAGGACGGACAACAGATGGATTGATGATGGACCATGGACAAAGGAACATTTGAACAGCCCAATGTCTGATGAAGGTGGGCTAAAAGCTATGGATTGAAGACAGAAGCACCCAACTATGGCATAACCTCTGACACTAGGCCTTTCAGCCTAAATGAGCTAATAATTGATAATTTTCAGAAATGTTAATGTGAAGATTATTGTAAATACACTCCTCACCAGTCGCTTCTCCACGTCCATGCCAGCGGAGGACTGTAAACTGCCCGCCACTTTCTTAGATGTTATCTGCACCACAGTTTTTACCAGTTCCACCCTCTTTTCAATTGTCTGCAGATCTTCAGAGAGGACTTCAGACTTCTCAGCCCTATATCAAAGAGAATTTAAAGAATATGTAAATATATAAGTAAACATATTTTAGGCAGAAATGATAATATAAATAGAAGTCTTATAAAATTTATCAAAACTGTAACTGTATAAGTCTTATAAAATTTATCAATACTGTAACTGTATTAAAACGAAGCAAGACATTCTACCTGACTATGATTCAATCTTTAACTGGTTATGTGAGGCAACCCAAAATGGAACACTTTTTGAAGACAAATATATAGGAAAATAGTATTTGCTATTTCGTTACAATGAAACAATAGATGCCTTAAGCATTTATTTTTTTGTATTTCTTGGATATCAATGCATACATTTTTTAACAGACCCCCCCACTGAGTTAAGTTAGGTTTACTTGGATGTTCAAGCAGGAGGGGGGTACCCAAAATGGAACTAGAACACTGACAGGTCAGTAAGGGCCCCGTCTTGTGGCAATATATCCCCCATAATCATCATGGAGGAAACTGCCCACATAGGTGAGCTTGATGTTTGACATTTGGACTTCAAAAAGAATCGCAAGGAAGCAAAATATACATTTTATATGTACTATGATGCGAGTCTTATACAAAATTTAACCTTGACCTTTGACCCAATGACCTTGACCTTTGGTCAGTTGACTCCTTGTTTAATTCTGATCAACTTTGCTTCATCATGTCATAACAAAATGATCATCAGTCAAAATATGCAAATTTGACCTTGACCCTTGAATCTAATGACTTTGACCTTTGACCTCGACTTTTTACCTCAGTGTGTCTCTTTGTTTAATTCCGAACAACTTTGCTTCATAATGTCATAGCGAAATGTTCACCAATGAAAAGCTACAAAACTTGACCTCGACCCCTGACCCGATGACCTTGACCTTTGAACAGTTGACTCCTTGTTTAATTCTATCAATTTTGCTTCATAATGTCATAACAAAATGTGCATCAGTGAAAAGATGTAAAATTTGACCTTGACCTTTGAACTTAATGACCTTGACCTTTGACATTGACCTTTTACCTCAATGTGTATTTTTGTGAACTGAACATCTTGACCAAGTTTCATGTACATCAGTCAATAAATACCAAAGTTATCAGCCAGGAACAGAATTTGTGGACGGACAGACAGACAGAGTGATTACTATAGGGCACCCGTATCTCCGATATGGGGCCCTAATAATAACTTGTCATATAAGTCAGTTTATATAAATAACTGCAGCAAGATTGACACTTGTTTTGTTACTGTACTCATGTCATCTCCAGGTCCTCTTATACTATTTAGCACACCTGTGTCTTACCTTCCTCTGATAGTGTATATAACACACCTTGATTTTGCCTATCTTTGATTTTGTTATAGCAAAATTTCATTATACCAACCTCTTATAGTTTTTAGCACATCTGGATTTTACCTTGGCTTTATCTGATACCGTATCTAGCACAACTGGATTTTACCTATATCTGACACTGTATATATCAACCTGTGTTTTACCTATCTCCAGTACTGTATATAACACACCTTGATTTTACCTTTAGCCGATACTGTATATAGCACACCTGGATTTGGATTTTACCTATATCCGATACTGTTTATAGCACAGTTGGATTTTACCTTTAGCCGATCCTGTTTATAACACACCTTAATTTTACCTATATCTTACACTGTATAGCACACCTATGTTTTACCTATCTTCTGTACTGTATATAACACACCTGGATTTTACCTATATCGTACACTGTATATATAGCACACCTATGTTTTACCTATCTTCGGTACTATATATAACACACCTGGATTTTACCTATATCTTACACTGTATAGCACACCTATGTTTTACCTATCTTCGGTGCTGTATATAGCACACCTAGATTTTACCTATATCTTACACTGTATAGCACACCTATGTTTTACCTATCTTTGGTACTGTATATGGCACACCTGGATTTTACCTATATCTTACACTGTATAGCACACCTATGTTTTACCTATCTTCGGTACTGTATATAACACACCTTAATTTTACCTATAGTCGATACTGTATAATAGCAGACCTATGATTTAACTATCTTCAGTACTGTATATAACACACTTTGATTTTACCTATAGTCGATACTGTAAAAAAAAACCCACTGGATTTTACCTATAGCCAATACTGTATATAGCACACCTGGATTTCACCTATAACCAATACTGTATATTCAATACTATTCATGTCTCATGTCGGTAAACCTCATGTTTTAATACAAGTTCAAATTTAACCAACTCGAGTAAGATAAACATCATAACCAACCACCTTTGGAGACTTCAATATCTATGGTTAAAGGAGAACAAACTTCAGATCATTTTACAAGAAATTTGGTGACAATCAGTGCAGCTATTTCGGAAAAGTAGGTTGTTGAAACAAAAAGTTGACCACATAAAACAGATACTGCGCCCTCTCACAAGTTCCAACTGGCCTTCACAGCAAAGTAGTTTACATTTAAATAACTGGGAGGTGTAAACAGCTACAACATGTAGACAATCAGTATGTTTATTATCTTTCACAAACCAGACGTGTATTCAGAAGAAGAATTTCCAAACCACCTGAAAACCCTCACATAAAGCTCTCTATCTGATTGCTGCTTTAGCATGTTCTCAAATTCCTCTTTCGTATTCTGTTTTTTCTGTTTTTGCTTGGCGTGACTCCCTGATGAGGAAGAGGAGATACCCACTCTCCTACAACAGGAAGTGACATGTGTCTCCTCCTGTCAGTGGAGAAGGCTTTATAATCTCCTTAACTACAACACTCCAAGCATCGTTAGCTTAACCAATATTACATCAAATATCAAAGTATCATTTCAATACCTTTTTCATACGTATATAATATCTTTTGCCTGAATTACTAGTAGTAATCAATAGAGATTTTGCTTAATTTGTTTTTAAACTATTAAAATTCGTGATCTGAGCGACTTTCCTGTATATATGTGAGTAGAGTAGTTACAGAGTTGCTGGTAGTTTATCTACTAGGAGATTTGGTGAAGTACATCTCAAGTTGGAGGCCTGTACATTGTGTTTCTCCTATACATATGAAATTAAGATTTAAAGGTTAAGAGATATGAACTATGGATCATAACTTTATCGTGCTATTTTAATATTTTCCAATAACTGCTGTAATGGGATACATTACCCTGGTCTATGGTTTTGTTTGTTTTGTTGATTTCATGGTAAAAAATAACCTTACAAAGCATGACAGCCCACGTCTTTATTTACTTCTGTACGTATGCATATGTGTTATAGAAATATTTACCTCATTATGGCTCCTCTTTATAATATTTGTACAATTTGCATCCCTGTATTTTTAAATAATTTGAACCCAGGTACAACATTATCAACAATAAATCTGCCACTATGATCATGTGGAAGGAAACTGCAACTGACTAATGATAATGCATACGGCGATGCCTCCTTTTTTCGGAGGGGGGGGGGGGGTTTGCAGCGGGGCAATTTGGNTGGTACAGTTGATTGTAGGTCCTCATTAAAATAGTGTCTTCATTTTATGGTACATCAAATTAATTAATGAAATGGATCGACTTGTGATGATCTGAAAGCTTTAGACATGAACTGTGATATACCAGTACTGGGCCTAAACCCTTAAAGCAACATTTCCACTTTTCTCAACTTATAATAAATGTTAAATGTGGTCCTTATATACTGATAATAATTTTGATAAATCATCCTGAGTCATTAACGCCGTAATGAATCATTAAGTGGTGAGCAGGTATAGCTTAACTCTGGCCCCGTTGTATTTTCCTTTTAATTGCCTGTGTCAGAATCTCATAAAAGGTGGTATAATGTACTTCCTGCTTCCGTTAAAATAGGTCGATATTTTTCTAAAGTTAGAAAAATTATATCATATTTCCAATGATATAGGTGTCATATGACCCAGTACACACAAAAACGTGAGTTACATAATAGCCTCTAGAACAAGATACATGACTACGTTAAACTGTGTGACTGACACATAACTGGTTTACAAACTACAGACAGTCTTTTCAACTTTCCTGTTGAACCTTAAGAAAGCAGAAGTTACATCAAAATAAAAGTATGACTATTTTTATCATACCATTACCGTTATTTAGATGTTAATGGCTTTGTGAGTTCCATGAATGTACTATTGACCATTCTAGCTTGCAGATACTACTGAGAATCAGCATTCTTAACATCTTCAGGCATGTACACTATACTGTATTTATAAAACAAGCTAGTTATTTACTACATGTTGTAAATTTCAATTTTACATTATTAATAAACATTCTGCATCCCAAATATCTTTTCTGCGTGATAAAGACTGATGACTCCCAAAGCACTGCTAAGTGTATGTTGTATAAAGCTGTTGTGTAAGATGTAATCAGTTCCGCAGATATAAGTGCTATTTCCTACACCAACATAACTTTGTTTATAAATGGCCTGTTTAAAAAATGCATTGTAAGCCCCCCTGGTTAATGTATGAAGCCAAAGACAAAGGTTTAAAGCACAAACAACAAGAGACCCAAAGGGCTTGCTGTGCTTACTTGAACTGTATTCATACATCATGTGTGCAGACTAGATAAGCCAATTACCGGTACCCCCTGAACAATTACTGTACTATGTAAGTTGCATATATTGGCCAATCACGTTTTGTTTGATGTAAAAATAATAGCTGTAAACTCTAAGCAAACAAAATGTAATATTTAACTATGAACTTCTAAATTTTAAGAAATTAGTAAGATTTTTTTACATTTTGACCTTGGTGACCTTGAAAGTAGATCAGGCGAAGAAAATTTACCATTGATGCTGCTGTTGACCTTTGAATCTGGCCAGTGTGACAAATTGCAAGTTGGCCTTTCACATCAACACAATATATAAGGAAAATATTCAACTGGATTTGTAACGGCTGAACAGCTGTAGTAGAACAACTGGATTAGTGCATGTGATGACTGGATAGTGTCAGTGGGAAAATTGGAATAGTTGTGGCTGGATAGAGGAACAATGGGATTAGTGATTGCTGTAAAGTTGGACAACTTGGTTAGTGATGGCTGGATAGAGTAACAATGGAGAACAACTGGATGTAAAGTTGGACAACTTGGTAAGTGATGGCTGGATAGAGGAACAATGGGATTAGTGATTGCTGTAAAGTTGGACAACTGGGTTAGTGATGGCTGGATAGAGGAACGATGGGATTAGTGATTGCTATAAAGTTGGACAACTTGGTTAGTGATGGCTGGATAGAGGAACAACTGGGTTACTTGTGGTTGGATAGAGGAACAACTGGGTTGGTGATGGCTGGATAGAGGAACAACTGGGTTAGTTGTGGCTGGAATGAGGAACAACTGGGTTAGTTGTGGCTGGATAGAGGCACAACTGGGTTAGTTGTGGCTGGATAGAGGAACAACAGGATTAGTGATTGCTGTTAAGTTGGACAACTGGGTTGGTGGTGGCTGGATAGTGGAACAAAAAGGTTAGTGAATTAGTTGAGACTTGTTATGGGACAACTGGTTAGTGGTGGCTGCATAGTGGGACGGTGAGATCTAGAGAGCAATGGCAGAAAAATTGTTCAACTGTGTTAGTTGTGGCTGGATAGAGGAACAACTTGGTTAGTGTTGTTTGGATAGTTGGACAACTTGGTTAGTGTTGAATGGATAGAGGAACAACTGGGTTAGTTGTGGCTGGATAGAGGAACAACTGGGTTAGTTGTGGCTGGATGGAGGAACAACTGGGTTAGTGGTGGCTAGATGGAGGAACAACTGGGTTAGTGGTGGCCTGGCTGGATAGAGGAACAACTGGGTTAGTGGTGACTGGATAGAGAAACAACTGGGTTAGTTGTGGCTGGATGGAGGAACAACTGGGTTAGTGGTGGCTAGATGGAGGAACAACTGGGTTAGTGGTGGCCTGGCTGGATAGAGGAACAACTGGACTAGTTGTGGCTGGACAGAGGAACAACTAGGTTAGTGATGGCTGGATATAGGAACAACTGGGTTATTGGTTGCTGGATAGAGGAACAACTGGGTTATTGGTTGCTGGATAGAGGAACAACTGGGTTATTGGTTGCTGGATAGAGGAACAACTGGGTTAGTTGTGGCTGGATAGAGGAACAACTAGGTTAGTGGTGGCTGGAATGAGGAACAACTGGGTTAGTTGTGGCTGGATAGAGGAACAACTGGATTAGTTGTGGCTGGACAGAGGAACAACTGGGTTATTGGTTGCTGGATAGAGGAACAACTGGGTTAGTTGTGGCTGGATAGAGGAACAACTAGGTTAGTGGTGGCTGGAATGAGGAACAACTGGGTTAGTTGTGGCTGGATAGAGGAACAACTGGATTAGTTGTGGCTGGATAGAGGAACAACTGGGTTATTGGTTGCTGGATAGAGGAACAACTGGGTTAGTTGTGGCTGGATAGAGGAACAACTGGGTTAGTGGTGGCTGGATAGAGGAACAACTGGGTTAGTTGTGGCTGGATAGAGGAACAACTGGGTTATTGGTTGCTGGATAGAGGAACAACTGGGTTAGTTGTGGCTGGATAGAGGAACAACTGGGTTAGTGGTGGCTGGAATGAGGAACAACTGGGTTAGTTGTGGCTGGATAGAGGAACAACTAGGTTAGTGGTGGCTGGAATGAGGAACAAGTGGGTTAGTTGTGGCTGGATAGAGGAACAACTGGATTAGTGATTGCTATAAAATTAGACAACTTGGTTAGTGATGGCTGGATAGAGGAACAACTGGGTTAGTGGTGGCTGGGATGAGGAACAAGTGGGTTAGTTGTGGCTGGAAAGAGGAAAAACTGGGGTAGTTGTGGCTGGGTAGAGGAAAAACAGGATTAGTGATTGCTATAAAATGAGACGACTTGGTTAGTGATGGCTGGATAGGGGAACAACTGGGTTAGTGGTGGCTGGGTAGAGGAACAACAGGATTAGTGATTGCTGTAAAGTTGGACAACTGGGTTGGTGGTGGCTGGATAGTGGAACAAAATGGTTAATGAATTAGTTGAGACTTGTTATGGGACAACTGGTAAGTGGTGGCTGCATAGTGGGACGGTGAGATCTAGAGAGCAATGGCAGAAAAACTGGGTACGTTGTGGCTGGAAAGAGGAACAACTTGGTTAGTGTTGTTTGGATAGTTGGACAACTTGGTTTGTGTTGTTTGGATATTGGGATAACTTGTTTTGTGTTGGCTGCATAGTTGGACAACTTGGTTAGTGTTGTTTGGATAGTTGGACAACTTGGTTTGTGTTGTTTGGATAGTGGGACAACTTGGTTTGTGTTGTTTAGATAGTGGGACAACTTGGTTTGTGTTGGCTGGATAGTGGGACAACATGATTATATTAGTGGAGGTTGGACTAATGAATCCCGACTGTTAAACAACCAAATCCTCGTTAATACCCCAACATTCCATTAGGATATAATTATAAGGTTAATTAAACTTTTAAATAATTAATTCCAAAATACGATATTAATTGTTTCTCTTGTCATAGATTATATGAATATATAACAAGAGGTCATTTTGACCCTTTTTGGCCACGCCCCTCAGGCCCCTTGAGGCTGGGGACCAAATCAGCCACTTTTTTGTTGACCTTTGGCCATGGAAGGTTTCTGCAAAATTTCATTGAAATTGGTTTAGGGGTTTTGAAGAAGAAGTCGAAAATGTAAATTGTTTACGGACACACGCCGGACGACGCCGGACAAAAGGCGATCGTAAAAGGTCACTTGAGACTTTGTCTCAGGTGACCTAAAAAGTTATAAGTAGCTCTAAGCCAGTAGCTTTTAATATCTATATTGAATACTTTGTTTGTTTCAAATCAGAAACAATTGCTTGATGGCCATTAATATATTCAAAAGACCCCAAATTAATTTCCATTTCAGTAGTTTTGTGAAAGAAGCTAAGAAGCTTCATTTTAGCAAGACTGAAATGAACTTCAGCAAGGTACATGTAAGTATCCTGAATCTCAAATTCATACATTACCACGGGTGTATGGAAATATTTGTGAAAATATTTTTTTCATAAACCATTATCAAGCTGTGGTGCATCATCTTTATATTATTTCTCAAATATATATGGTACTAGTGTCCTCAATGTGCCATCATAATGGGTTATAGAACATGATCAATACACAACAAATATTAAA
This sequence comes from Mizuhopecten yessoensis, assembly GCF_002113885.1. Lineage (NCBI taxonomy): Eukaryota > Metazoa > Mollusca > Bivalvia > Pectinida > Pectinidae > Mizuhopecten > Mizuhopecten yessoensis. The sequence goes on from NW_018405039.1 coordinate 591,309, forward strand.
TGAATGTAGTCACTGCAGCAGCGATGCTTATCTTTAGAGAAACAGGATTCCCATGCCACTAGCCAACAACAGAAATCGAGAGGTTAAAGTTCTTTGTTACACGTTAACGCTGTCAGCTGTTGTTTTCCCTTCATGGAGATTTAATCACTATCAACTACCTCCCTATAATCAGGTGCAAGTCATTTCCGAGTTATGATAGAGCTGGGCTGATTCAAATCCAGTGTAAGTATAATCCTGCACTCTGTGAATCAACAGCTTGTAAGGTACACAGCTCAGTGAGTGATGGAGCACACACATTACAATCAGCCAAGAGAAATAAATGTTGTATGTATTGATTATATTTTTATATTTTTACTAGTGGAAGAAAGATACTGTAAATATTTTTCATTGCTTTGGAAATATTAATATGTTTTTAACTTTTCCCTCTACAAACGTTGAAACCCATCAAAACATAAAATACATACATATATACTACGAAACACAGGAAGCCAATTGCAAGGTGCCTGATGACATTCACCTGATTTGAGTGGCCTTTCCTTTTACAACCATTTTAACACTATATTTTAGCAAGCTACTTCTCTAATGTCATGGCTTTAGGCATCTTGGTTCTTCAGAATTTGTTTGAGTGTTTTAACAAATACTGCCCATGACTATGAATATGGGTCAAGGTCAGTTCTTATCAAAAACTTTGTAGCATGACATACCTGCAAGCTGATGGCTTTCTTTCATTCTTGATCTTTTAATATAATTGTACAATGTATTTCACCTGCACCCATCTTATAGCCCGCACAGATCATACCAATGTAGCTAACCTTCAACCCTAACTACACTAACACATTCTCAGCTAAATGTAGCTAACAGTCAATGTTAACCCACACAGCCATTACTGCTAAATGTAGCTAACTATCCATCAACACTATACAACACAGCCCTCGAGCTCTCACAGCACCAATTATACTTCACAACACACTACTCTGCCCACCATATTACGTCCCTGTGATATAATACTTCACAACACACATCTTCTCCCAACAATATAACATTCCTGTGATAAAGCACTACACAACACTCCTCTCCCAATGATATACCACTACACAACCCTCCTCTCCCAACGATATAACACTACACAACCCATATTACGTCCCTGTGATATAATACTTCACAACACACATCTTCTCCCAACAATATAACATTCCTGTGATAAATCACTACACAACACTCCTCTCCAAATGATATAACACTACACAACACTCCTCTCCCAGCGATATAACACTACACAACACTCCTCTCCCAACGATATAACACTACACAACACACTCCTCTACCAATGATATAACACTACACAACACTCCTCTCCCAGCGATATAACACTACACAACACACTCCTCTCCCAAAGATATAACACTACACAACACACTCCTCTCCCAAAGATATAACACTACACAACACACTCCTCTCCCAAAGATATAACACTACACAACACACTCCTCTCCCAACAATATAACATTCCTGTGATATAACACTTCACAACACACTCCTCTCCCAACGATATAACATTCCTGTGATTTAACACTTCACAACACACTCATCTCCCAGTGATATAATACTTCACAACACACATCTTCTCCCAACAATATAACATTCCTGTGATAAAGCACTACCCAACACTCCTCTCCCAATGATATAACACTACACAGCACACTCCTCTCCCAATGATATAACACTACACAGCACACTCCTCTCCCAATGATATAACACTACACAGCACACTCCTCTCCCAATGATATAACACTACACAGCACACTCCTCTCCCAATGATATAACACTACACAACCCTCCTCTCCCAACGATATAACACTACACAACACAATCCTCTCCCAATGATATAACACTATACAACACACTCCTACCCAATGATATAACACTACACAACACACTCCTCTCCCAATGATATAACACCACACAATACACTCCTCTCCCAACGATATAACACTACACAACACAATCCTCTCCCAATGATATAACACTACACAACCCACTCCTCTCCCAATGATATAACACTACACAACACACTCCTCTCCCAATGATATAACATTCCTGTGATATAACACTTCACAACACACTCCTCTCCTAACGATATAACATTCCTGTGATATAAAACTTCACAACACACTCCTCTCTCAATGATATAACACTACACAACACACTCCTCCCCCAATGATATAACACCACACAATACACTCCTCTCCCAACGATATAACACTACACAACACTCCTCTCCCAACGATATAACACTACACAACACCTTCCTCTCCCAATGATATAACACTACACAACACACTTTTCCCAACAATATAACTAGTTCAATTTGTTGGTATCCTTTACCTTAACCGACTTTTTTCACTGTGATATAACACTTCACAACACACTCCTCTCTCAATGATATAACATTCCTGTGATATAACACTTCACAACCCCCTCCTCTCCCAACGATATAACACTACACAACACTCCTCTCCCAACGATATAACACTACACAACACCTTCCTCTCCCAATGATATAACACTACACAACACACTTTTCCCAACAATATAACTAGTTCAATTTGTTGGTATCCTTTACCTTAACCGACTTTTTTCACTGTGATATAACACTTCACAACACACTCCTCTCTCAATGATATAACATTCCTGTGATATAACACTTCACAACACGCTCCTCTCCCAACGATATAACATTCCTGTGATATAACATTTCACAACACACTCCTCTCCCAACGATATAACACAACACTACACACTCCTCTCCCAACGATATAAACTACACAACACACTCCTCTCCCAACGATATAACACTACACAACACTCCTCTCCCAACGATATAACACTACACAACACCTTCCTCTCCCAATGATATAACACTACACAACACACTCCTCCCCCAATGATATAACACCACACAATACACTCCTCTCCCAACGATATAACACTACACAACACCTTCCTCTCCCAATGATATAACACTACACAACACTCCTTTCCCAACAATATAACTAGTTCAATTTGTTGGTATCCTTTACCTTAACCGACTTTTTTCACTGTGATATAACACTTCACAACACACTCCTCTCTCAATGATATAACATTCCTGTGATATAACACTTCACAACACACTCCTCTCCTAACGATATAACATTACTGTGATATAAAACTTCACAACACACTCCTCTCTCAATGATATAACATTCCTGTGATATAACACTTCACAACACAATCCTCTCCCAATGATATAACACTACACAACACACTCCTCCCCCAATGATATAACACCACACAATACACTCCTCTCCCAACGATATAACACTACACAACACCTTCCTCTCCCAATGATATAACACTACACAACACACTCCTCTTCCAATGATATAACACTACACAACACACTCCTCTCCCAATGATATAACACTACACAACACTCCTTTCCCAACAATATAACTAGTTCAATTTGTTGGTATCCTTTACCTTAACCGACTTTTTTCACCAACACACTTCACCAACACACTACACTAATCCTCTTCTCCACACTATCTCTACACTCCAACACTATGCACCAGTACGTATACAGTGCTCTGGAAAACAGCAGATCTAACAAATATATGTGGGTGGTATATCAGTGGATATGGTCCTAGAGGAGACAGGTTTCATGCCAGATATATAACCAATGGCCCACTAATTTATCCATTACAATAGGTCTGATGTAAGTAATGTAAGCTATGAGCTAGTTATGGCCAGACTCCAATTTGTCTCATCACACCTGGTATTAACACTCTCACAGTCATTACTGCCAGCTCCTGTATCGCCCAACACCAGCATACCCTTTATTGCAGCACATTACACAATTGCTTGCCTGTGGTAAGAAAGGTCAGCCACCAGTCCTACGGCTTCTGTGTAAGGAATGATTAATAGACTTGAAATTAAAAAAAAAAAAAAAATGGTCATAGGAAAAATGTCAGTGATCTGGCATGTCTACACACTATATCAACAACTCCTTTTATACCATCTAAGTAAACTTTGAACTCTGACTTCCTGGCTCAATGTTAGGAGGTTCATGGAAAAAAAAGTTAACTTGAAGACTATGTAAACATGTACATCTGTTAGATGAAAAAGTGACCAGACAATCTACAAGTATTTTATAACTATAATGGTACATTCTTTCAATGCTTTTCACATGACAGGGCATCCATACCTTGTTATGTACATAAATTCTTCATTTCATCAATTAACCGAATAACAGGAGTTAAAAGTAAATATTTAAAAAAAAAAAAATCAAATTCTGCCATCCTTCTTTTTTTTCATTTTTTGTGTGTGTGTATAAGATGTATGTGTCACGAGAACTGTCCAGGCCATTTAGGTGTATACCAACAAAACATATTATCACCCAGCTACATACAGATGTACCTCATGGAGATTTACAAACAATATGCTGGGCCACGTGTAATGTATGTGGACATATTAATTTCCTTGTTACAAGTATATATACACTGCCTTGAGAGCTGTTTATAACATAGCCATATTTGTAAGACCAGGTCTATCATTGTGAGTAGGCAGGGACACTTGACAAGGGATTCTTCTATAGACTTTGTTAAGGTGACATAAACTTGATACAGTACTTTGGGAACCACTCACATGGTTTATTCATCTCATGTCTATTACAGAACCAGGATATCATTTTCATATAAATAACCACAAGGAAATTAACATTTGAACTCAGATTATTTGCTGTATAACAGGAAGGATTTAAACCAATTACTATTGACACAAAATCTAACATTTCCTGCATCAGGACACTTGTATAGACAGGGAAATTTCAGTTCCTAGAACAGTCGATTGATTTGACATTTAGTAACTATTGCCGATTTTTAATAATAATAATAATATACAATATTTGATATAGCACCCTATCTAGCTAGAAATAGCCACTCTAAAGCGTTTTACAGTCCATGGCATAGATATACAATTTATACAACCAATACAATTAGCATATACATGTACATTAATCAATACAATTTTGAGGAATTCGCAGGAGCTGCCTTATCAGTCACTAACTACTAGTCCTATGCCACCTGGCTAATATCTCCCTATGTGTATGCCTGCGTGTGTGCTGGAGATGTATTGTGTTCTGTTTGTATTGGCACCGAGCTTCCAACGGTATCATTTATAGTGCCACCTCACTTGAATGCTACAGCACAGGTACTGCAACATCCACCCCAGACCATTTTATACTCCACCTGGGTTGTTGGAGTTGTGTGGGCAAGAGAAAAACACTTTCTGAATATCCATGCGTATGACAACTTCGGGGATCGAACTCTGACCATGCATGGAAGGCTGGAGAGTTGTAACCACTCTGCCCAAAAATATCTTTTCTTGCTTTTGCCATTTTCTAAAACATCAAAGCAGAATTGGTCTAGAACTTTTACCATACTTTTTTTATACAACTGCATATACATGTACGTCTGTCAAATAGAATTCCTAGCCTCTCAACTTTGACCTTTACTTTGATTCTGACCGTGATTGCTTGTTTGTTTGAGAGGTTTTATGTCGGCTTCACTACCCAGTAGTTTGGTTATCCAGCAGATCAGACCACCAATGATCATGATCTCCACTACATGTAACTGCCATCTGGCAAAAGACACCACACTGGTTGTTAGGATGATGAACATATAGATATTTTTGAACACACATACACATATGTGTTCATTAGATGTTTAGCAGTTCAGAAGCATTAAACCAAAACTAGAAAATTTCTGTAAGACATGAATGTCCCTGTAACCATGCACATTGATAAGGGTGTTTTTTTTCTTAAATCTAATAAATATTTGGTCGTATTGGCCATGACCTTAAGCTTGTAACCTTGAAGGAGGAACTCATTCTAAACATTCTCATACTTGACCTTTATATAAAGTTTGATCAAAAACTGTTCAGAAATATATTCAGTAGAGCAATGCTAATGATTGAGGAATTAGGAATGCAACAGAAAAGGTTGGGACAGACATGGACAAAACTTTAGGCCCTCAACCCCCTTAAAATTGTCATGGAAACTTTTGCCAATTTGGTACATTAATTTTTAATATCAGTGAATGTTTACTATATAATACACACAGCTATAGCACTGATTTACAATATACCAGCAGCCTGAGTCACCACTGGTACTGACTCATCAACAGGTTTGTGGTCTATACAGTGTGACCATCCATCACCTACCCACCTGGACATGGTTTGTCCACTAATCTATGTAATCACCACCCACATTACCTACATCCCTTTCCTGGGTCAGTATATAGCAGACTAGTTTTCTTTGGCAATGTTGAATTGTATGTTCCAAAACAAATTCTTTAAAAGATGTATAACGAAACAATTAATAATGGTTGTACCCTCTTGTTTCTTTAAGATATTATATTTCCATTAAGATCATCTGTAATTGACACCTACCACGTATAATAAAGCATGTGAGTAAAGGAGGGAGGAGTGTGTATGTACATGTATAAAATGGGACAAGTGACAGCATGTGGGTTAACATTATAGTATAATCCATTATCAGCTTTTGTTTGTAACTTGATACGTTATATCGATAATAAAGTTAATATGATTCCCCCCCCCCCCCTGATAGTAATCTTTTATAGTGTCTGGACTTGGAAGATCACAAAGATTCCCATTACAGAAACAACAAGCTTTATAGACATTAAACAAATTCACATGGATTGCAACAAATCTGATATTCTTTTTATCCAATGTTCAATTATGCCATAGCACACACAATTATACTGTTTATTGATACTATTTAGACTGTAGCAGCATTCAAAAGAAATTTGTAAAGACATCCTACTGTTCCTTGTGACATCACAATAATGATATTACACATTACGTTTTACATATATAGAACATTTATGCCTGAGTTTATAATATAATGATATACTAGTATCTACTCATGACCGACGACATACACCAATTCTTAACACATCTATACATTTGCTAACTGGGCTACAATTTCCTTGTCTGTCAAAAAGGGAAAAAGTTCTCCCATATCTTTGTTGATATTATACAAGTGTACATTACATATGCATATGATAATTATATATACATTATCAATATCATATACTGTACCAATAGTTTGAGAGATTTTATATATAGACATTTAACATAACATAACACTATGATAAAGCAATTATTTGTGTATGAATGTTCAACCAACCATGCTAGAATGTGCTAAAAATATAAAAGTTCACTATACACAGAATTGTTAATGCTTATTTTGATACAATTCTGTATACAACTGTACATTTCAAATCAGTAACTCATACAGGTTAAGTTGTCCTCAGAATTAGATACATTTAATCAGCTTCACAGGAAAGGAAGAAATACATGTACAGTGACAGGTATATTTATCTTACCTATGGAGATGGAAAAACCCAGTTGCTCCTTTGTGCAAAATGAAACTGTGTAAGACAAATGTGTAAAGAAGAGACAGTCATGATCAACATATGCTTCAAAATTTACACTTACAGTTAAGTTTACCTTTCGCAGCTAAAAAATAAATTCATTGCATAATTTAACTTTAAGTATCTATTTCCATGTCTAGTTATGTATATTGAGCAAAAATGTATATTGAACAAAAAAGGTGGATTTCTTACTCACCTGCAAAACTTTTGAAAGTGAAAAAAAAGTTAGCTTCAGGCCCTGCAACAACTGCAGATTATACTTAAGGTTATAACTTATGTGTTTTAATATACACAGTCAACATCCACAGGATTGTAACTTACAAATATGTCTTTGAAATGACAATTAGAATAAATACCAAAGTTTTAAAATGCAGCTGAACATTTTGTATATTATAAGCTAGGTTTAAATTACACATCATTTATTAAGCTGTACATGCCGAAACATGCAGTCACAGTAAGGCTGGTATACATTGATAGTCATCATACCTTGTCAACAGATCAGTAAACGATAGAAAATGCAAGTTGTGAGGTCTGAGGATTTAACAACAGAACAGTACAGCTAGTTAAAACTGAAAATAAATCAGTGCTTTTCCTTGGGCCATTGGGCCATTTTGGACTGAAATTCAGCCTTAATTCCCAATTCTCCAACAACTTGAACAAGAATATTTCTTCTTTTTTAATTTTCAGCTTCAGATGAAAATGCAACTGCAACATATTGCTAGATTTAAAATAAAGAAACTTTCATAAATAAGGATGTTTTAGTCTTTTACCTGGAGAAACCTCCGGTGTTTGTGACGGCGATCAAATACTTTTCAAATTGCAATCGGAGAATCAACCCTCGTCATCTTATTGAAAGGAAAGTGCAATTTCTACTGTGCCACCCCAACCACCCGATATAAAATACCGGTTTATAAATAAAAAGTATATAACAAGTATTTAAGATACTAATAGACTTAAGAATATTAGCTGATTAAAGTACATTTATTTGAAGAGTTACATATATTTGGACGGCAAATCTAGACACCGCCATAACATCTGATCGATTCATAAATTCTTCAAAGGAAAGTTGTATTTGTTTCCTTTATCAATAAAATTGGTCTCAGACCTTCAATACCGTAGATACCCTATTGCCCCTGTGCTGGCCTACAAATAGTAACTGTGACATGACATGACATGACAGAGAATATGATGGAACAGACAATTTTGTAACACTATATGGCACCCGGCCCCTCCATAAAAAGATGGGAGCATAAAAATGACAGAATTTCTCTTGAAAAAGTACCATTGTAGTTTATACAGAAAATACTGCAACAAAGCTATGCTGATTAACAATATATACAGTAGATACAGAGTGTCTCAGTTTTGAGTATTTTTAATTATCAACGATACACAGATTAATTTTATATAATATAAATGTACCATGAAGTAGCAGCAACATCCAGACTATCTGGAGTCAAGACTAGTACAATTAATTAACAGATTACAAGTCAACGGTCATTGACAATGAGCAAAAACAACGGTCATTGACAATAAGCAAAAACAATTCCACTTCTTGGATAATCATTACATATGTCAGATGTAAATTCATACCACAAATAAGAGTGTGAAGGGAAATCAAAGAAAAGAGGAAATTGCAATGAAGGCAAAAGAACATATATTACATGTGTCATGTACGTGACACCAACAAACCCCACTTCCCCTGCACACACATTTGAAAAATGAGACTTCCTCCTTCTGATTCAGATCATATCAAACTTTTTCAATTGTGGAAAGCTTGGTTAAAATGAAAGTCCTCTGAAATGAAGACTTACATTGCTTATAATTTTTAAATCCTTTGTATTGATATGTCAGTATCATGCAAATAATGTTTGGGAACAAATGAAGATTCTAAAACAGATTCAAACAATCAGGGTATAGCTTTAACCCTCCCATCATTTTTTTTTTATCTTTTATACTTGCACAGTCTTATGTATCTACTTATTTCTAAGATAACCTAAGCTATATGTAATATGGTGACAGCTATTATTTTGCTTATTTTGAAAACAAAAATCAGGGTAATATAAATGGACTATTAGGGTTTGTATGCATGGCTTGGTGAACTCCACCTAGATTGGATATATAGCTGAAGGTTGTAAATGATTACTAAGTCTTATCAGTTCAACTACTTTCCCTTTATATTCCTTCAACAAAACCTGACCTGAAGACCTATGAGATCCTATGTTATGCCATTGGTATATTTATCTGGAAATTAAACAGACTCCAGGTTATATAATTATTGGACCATGGTGATTGGTGGCATGACCCAGTCCTGGTCAGCTACAAGTGTACAACTTAAAAGAAGATAAATATCAGGTGGTTGGATGCAGGCCAGCTTTCTGTAACTGTTGGTAAGCTTGATTTATGGAGTGTATTTTTATAATCAACATCAACACCATTAAAGTTCACTGATGACACTCAGAAAGGATCATCTACAGTGGATTGAGATCAACATTAGATAAACAAAAAGACATGGCAATTAACTGTAAATTCACTGTTACAGCGGTCAGTATTGTAATATTAGATACATGTAGCTAAATTTTGACAGCAGAACACAAACTCTGAAAAATGCCCCACCTTCCCAAATTCTGATCCGCCATTTGCTTCACACGGAGGAAATTCTTCCTCAGATTCTCCCGCTTCAACATTGTGTTGTTTTATCTTGTCCACTTCCGACGAATAAAATTAACTTAAAACCAGAGGTTGCAGTATTTCATCGGCATTTTCTGTAGAGTGTCATTTTCACTTCATACCACAGGCGACAGACATGTTCTTCCTACCATTGACAGAAGTGTTTTGATTGGATGCTTGAAAAATCACCAACCAATCAAATTCCACGTGTCTTCGGTTGTAGGAAGTAGATATTGGAACATGGCAGACCTCGTGGAGCAAGTGCTTGCGAAAGAGATAGAGAAACAAGCAAATTATAAAACAATCGAAGTTACTAAAGATATAGATCTTGAAATTGACGAGGGAAACTTGCTTGCTGTTGATACAAATCCGTTCGACATCAGAAAATACAAGTAAGATATGTTATTTTACTAGCCCGCTGTATAGTTCGGACCAAAAATCTGTTTGTTGATAGACGGCGCTGTCTTGGCCTTGGGGCATATGCTAACTATTTGTAACGTTTTCTCGTATGGCGATGAATTTATCACGTAATAGAGAATTCTTACGCATTAGAGCTTCGTCTTATAGACAAGTAAAGTTACATTTTAATTTTAGTTAAATATTTTATTTGTTGTATTATCTTCAAAAAGTTTTCGATGATTATTTGTGTGATATTTTTGTGATCATCTTCATTAAATTTAATAGGTCAATAAAATTGTTACCTATAGATACTGCATCTTATGGCATCTAATTGATAGTGAAATTATTGATGTCCGTATCCAATTAAATTTGAACAGTCACAGATAAAAATAATAAAAAACAGTCTTTCAAATAATCAGTTGTTTCTGTTGTTTCACTTTTCAAAAGTATTTTGTCAAACATAAACAGTATGTTTCAGTGTTTGAAATTAATATCTGACCCAACTTGAACTCTGAATGGTCTATCAACATATGCTCGACAGTATTTAGATCTTGTAATAAATATCTGATAATCAACCTTTAAAAATAGTTATGTGTGTACTGAGATTTTGAGAAAATGTTACATTTACCAACAGTGATTGTCATATGATAAAAACACAAAGAATTTGCATGGAAAATGCATGAACTCACAAAATCATGTTGTTTTTCAAATTTAAAAAATCTCAATTTCAATTTGGTAGCTCAGAAACAGTTTTATGACAAAATTCTTCCTGTACCCATTATTTATAAGAATCTCTAATACTAATATAGTTCTAATGGTACTTTAAGGGTTGGTCAATAATAAATGCATAATTTAGTTTCAGTTCTGATCAACACTGTATTTTGGTAAAAATCATCAAATGCCACACAATATTGATAATAATAATAATAATAGACTTCTTTAAACGAGGATCAAACTTGTCCTCATAATTAGTAAAACATTCTATCTATACATCTATATCTTATACTCCACAGAGACCAAAATTGCTTAAATGCGGAAGGATTATAATGGTTAGTAAAATACAATTTCAGATATAAATGTATACATTTCTTTTTCTTTTTCAGATCTAAGAGGGATGTATGTTTGAAAGACTTAGCTAGAGATAATGCCCAATTGCTTATTAACAGAATATTTCAGGTGAGATTTATATATCAGAGGAATTCACATAAATAACTATTACCAGGTACAAGCTTTAGAGTTCTGGCCTGCTTCATAACTCTCTCCCTATCTGTCTCAACAGCTATCTAGTAGACTACTGTCGGTAATCCTTAAGTCAATAGAGCAATAACAGACTAAACATATTTAAAAATTTAGTCATGTAGAAAACAGATTTAGCAATTGATTAAACAAGAACCCTGGAGGCAAAGGAAACATCCCCATGTTTATGAACAATCAGCAAATTTAACTCTGGCATCAGTATCAAAAAAACTAAAAATTCTGACATGACACCTCCTAAAGCAAAAATGAACCACATTTTAGAATATTTCTGAATAAATGTGTTTTAATTGTTTTAGTTGCCAACAGAAAAAGAAGATGGAGTGGTTGTTGTAAAGGTAAGACATCAGTTGTTGGTGTGGTATTGGTCAAGGTAAGACATCATTTGTTGGTGTGGTATTGGTCAAGGTAAGACATCAGTTATTGGTATGGTATTGGTCAAGGTAAAAAATCAATTGTTGGTGTGGTATTGGTCAAGGTAACACATCAGTTGTTGGTGTGGTATTGGTCAAGGTAAGACATCAGTCATTGGTATGGTATTTATCAAGGTAAAAAATCAATTGTTGGTGTGGTATTGGTCAAGGTAAGACATCAGTTGTTGGTGTGGTATTGGTCAAGGTGAAACATCAGTTGTTGGTGTAGTAATGGTCAAGGTAAGACATCAGTTGTTGGTATGGTATTGGTCAAGGTAAGATCAGTTGTTGGTATGGTATTGGTCAAAGTAACAAATCAGTTGTTGGTGTGGTAATGGTCAAGGTAAGACATCAGTTGTTGGTATGGTATTGGTCAAGGTAAGACATCAGTTGTTGGTATGGTATTGGTCAAGGTAAGACATCAGTTGTTGGTGTGGTATTGGTCAAAGTAAGATAATGTTATAGTAGCAAGGAATTGGTTGAGGAACAATTGATACAACATTAATGGTTGGAGTAGTCATTGCAATCAAGGTTAGGCAATATCAGGGATACAATATCAGGGATACAATATCAGGGATTCAGGGATACAATATCAGGGATACAATATCAGGGATTACTAGATTGAAATTATAATTCATTAATGGAAGTTTGTTAGTAATTTAATATTGATGTTTTGATATAAGCCATTAATTGTTTGCCCTTCTGAATATCTGTGGGTCTTCAAAAACATCATGTATGGTCATACCACCTTGAAAATGCTTAAATCGTGTTGGTACATATATAAAACCATTCTGTGATACTACTATAATATTTATGATATTTTAATGTTAGAAAATATATCAGTAATATTTTTGCTGTATCTTGCAGTTACCTGATACCAAGGTTTTGATTCCAAGAGGAAGACCGGTAAGAAGCTTGCTATAATGATTTACTCAGACTTGTCAACTTGCCCACATTCTGTCGGTCAGAGTTGGAAATTAATAATAAAGCTACACAATATGGTGTATGAGTCGTTTGAATCTGTCACATATTGTTGGAAGTTGATTTACATGACCTGGAAAGGCTGCATCCCAGTAATTCTGTATCCAGAACACATCTAAACATTTTCCATTTCACCTCTGGGATCATCAGCCTTTTTTTTATTTTTAGAAGTGACATGTAAACTGCTTCCAATTATTTGATTTTAAGCTACATCAGTAATGCAATAACAAATGTCATCAAGTACAAGTTTGACCAAATATTGCCCAGTTATTGGATTACTTGACTTGACTTGACTACATATATGCATAAAAGCAATTCCCTGCAATACAACCAGCTGTCTGCTAAGTTTTATTCGTGTATGTTGCTGTTATATAGGTGCCCAAAGCTAGAGCCTTCACAAAATGGGAGGAGTATGCCCAAATGAAGGGAATACAGAACAAGAAGAGAAGCAAGATGGTGTGGGACGAGCAGACAAAGGTTAGACATACCAGTATTGGTAGTTATTATTTACCACAGACCAGACCAAGGTCAGACATACCAGTATTGGTAGTTATTATTTACCACAGACCAGACGAAGGTCGGACATACCAGTATTGGTAGTTATTATTTACCACAGACCAGACCAAGGTCAGAAATACCAGTATTGGTAGTTATTATTTACCACAGACCAGACCAAGGTCAGACATACCAGTATTGGTAGTTATTTACCACAGACAAGACCAAGGTCAGACATACCAATATTGGTAGTTATTACCACAGACCAGACCAAGGTCAGACATACCAGTTTTGGTAGTTTTTACCACAGACAAGACCAAAGTCAGACATACCAGTATTGGTAGTTATTACCACAGACCAGACCAAGGTCAGAGATACCAGTATTGTTAGTTATCACCACAGACCAGACCAAGGTCAGACATACCAATATTGGTAGTTATTATTTACCACAGACCAGCCCAAGGTCAGACATACCAGTATTTGTAGTTATTACCACAGACCAGACCGAGGTCAAACATACCAGTATTGGTAGTTATTATCACAGATCAGACCAAGGTCAGACATACCAGTATTGGTATTTATTACCACAGACCAGGCCAAGGTCAGACATACCAGTATTGGTAGACAGACCAGACCAAGGTCAGAGATACCAGGATTGTTAGTTATCACCACAGACCAGACCAAGGTCAGACATATTAGTATTGGTAGTTATTACCACAAATCAGACCAAGGTCAGACATACCAGTATTGGTAGTTATTACCACAGTATTGGTAGTTATATTACCACAGACCAGACCAAGGTCAGACACAAGGTCAGACATACCAGTATTTGTAGTTATTACCACAGACCAGACCAAGGTCAAACATACCAGTATTGGGAGTTATTATCACAGACCAGACCAAGGTCAGACATACCAGTATTGGTAGTTATTAACACAGACCAGACCAAGGTCAGACATGCCAGTATTGGTAGTTATTACCACAGACCAGACCAAGGTCAGCCATACCAGTATTGGTAGTTATTAATTACCACAGACCAGACCAAGGTCAGACATATCAGTATTGGTATTTATTACCACAGAACAGACCAAGGTCAGACATACCAGTATTGGTATTTATTACAACAGACCAGACCAAGGTCAGACATACCAGTATTGGTAGTTATTACCACAGTATTGGTAGTTATATTACCACAGACCAGACCAAGGTCAGACATATCAGTATTGGTATTTATTACCACAGATCAGACCAAGGTCAGACATACCAGTATTGGTAGTTATTAACTCAGTCCAGACCAAGGTCAGACATACCAGTATTGGTAGTTATTACCACAGACCAGACCAAGGTCAACCATACCAGTATTGGTAGTTATTAATTACCACAGACCAGACCAAGGTCAGACATATCAGTATTGGTAGTTATTACCACAGACTAGACCAAGGTCAACCATACCAGTATTGGTAGTTATTAATTACCACAGACCAGACCAAGGGCAGACATACCAGTATTGGTAGTTATAACCACAGACCAGACCAAGGTCAGATATACCAGTATTGGTAGTTATTATTTACCACAGACCACACCAAGGTCAGACATATCAGTATTGGTAGTTATTACCACAGACCAGACCAAGGTCAGACATACCAGTATTGGAAGTTATTACCACAGACCAGACCAAGGTCAGACATACCAGTATTGGTAGTTATTACCACAGACCAGACCAAGGTCAGACAAACCAGTATTGTTAGTTATTATCACAGACCAGACCAAGGTCAGACATATCAGTATTGGAAGTTATTACCACAGACCAGACCAAGGTCAGACATACCAGTATTGGTAGTTATTACCACAGACCAGACCAAGGTCAGGCATACCAGTATTGGTAGTTATTATCACAGACCAGTCCAAGGTCAGACATACCAATATTGGTAGTTATTATTTACCACAGACCAGACCAAGGTCAGGCATACCAGTATTGGTAGTTATTATCACAGACCGGACCAAGGTCAGACATATCAGTATTGGTATTTATTATCACAGACCAGACCAAGGTCAGACATACGAGTATTGGTAGTTTTTACCACAGACCAGGCCAAGGTCAGACATACCAGTATTGGTAGTTATTACCACAGACCCGACCAAGGTCAGACATACCAGTATTAGTAGTTATTATCACAGATCAGACCAAGGTCAGACATACCAATATTGGTAGTTATTATTTACCACAGATCAGACCAAGGTCAGACTTACCAGTATTGGTTGTTATCATCACAGATCAGACCAAGGTCAGACATACCAGTATTGGTAGTTATTATCACAGACCAGACCAAGGTCAGACATACCAGTATTGGTAGTTATTACCACAGACCAGACCAAGGTCAGACATACCAGTATTGGTAGTTATTATCACAGACCAGACCAAGGTCAGACATACCAGTATTGGTAGTTATTA